>NC_057814.1:202992912-203042470 GCF_018294505.1 Triticum aestivum | reverse complement strand
CCGCCGCCGCCGCATCGACCAGTCTCCCGCCGCGGTCGCCGCTCCCGCGCGCCGGCGCCTCCATCCGGTGGCCGCACGACCCCGCCGCCGATGAGCTCCGCCCCGTCCTCCCTCGCCGGACCCCCCGCCGTCCAGGCTCTCCGGCGCCGCGCCCCTTCCAACTCCGGCAACCTCGGGCGCCAGATCCCGATCCAAATCCCGGAGGTTGACTTTTCCCCCCTCCTCTCGATTTCTCAAGTCCCGTATTTTTGACATTACATGCTCATGTTCATCGCATCGTAACTCTCTGTGTATAGCTCCGTTTCGTGCGTGTAATATATCGAAATGTTCGCCTTGAGATGCTCTTCATTTGTCTCCATTGCACCATATTCATTTGAGTCCACCTTGATGCCCAAATCTCTGGTGCAAGAGAGCTAGTTGCTGTTATCTGCTGTTACTTATCAGTACTTAGGGTTCTGTTCTTTTTGTTGCATTTAATCTGTGCATCTTATGGGCATGAGCTCTACATGTGTTTTGATGTATGCCATGCCATCTTTACAGAGGTGTATGCCATGTATTTTTTTTGATCCCTGTGGTGACTAGCACAAGCATGCAAACTAGGCTTCGTGATGTTTGTTTTCAGGGACTTGGTGATTTCTGTCTGTGACTGTTGTTATTTTGTTGCGATGTATCCATGTGTCTAAAGAGAGATCCATACTTATTTTGAGGATGTTCAGTAAGGATGTTTTGTGAATATAGTTGTGCTCTATCCATTCATGCCCTTGTTTGCAATTATGGATAGCCATAGCATGACTCAATCTTGCTCTCCTTTTGCTATAAAATGTTCCTGGCAGATTGTTTACGTGTTATTCAATTTTGCCAAGCTTGTTGTAGTTGATCCTTTCATGCTATGTATTTTCTTTTGCCATGGATAGCTTAATAAACATGCCATCTTGCTGTAGGTATGCTTGTTTTGTCATGCATTGCTTTGTGGTGAGTGCATCAAGCTCACCAAGATGCCTTCATATTACTGTTTCTGCCATGCTCTGTTTTCTGCCAAGTCTGAAACCTGTTAACGAAACTTGCTATGTTTACATGGTTGCCATCATATCTTCTGGTCCTTTTTGGCTTATGTCCAGTAAGGGACTTTTCTCATATGCATTTAGTAGATTCATGCCTTTCCTTGTTTTTCTATGTTAAGTTCCTCTAACATGTTGATTTCGTGCTCTGAACATTGCTACCTGATGCTGTTTCAGCCATGTCCAGTAATTTCACCAAGTCTGTGAACCTGTTATCTTTTGCACTTTTGCCATGCTTGTTTGAACCTGTTATATTGTGATCTAGCCGTAGCTCAGTGTTCATATTTTGTCAAGCATCTTCTTTATATTACTGTCATATGCTGTGTTGCTATGTTGGGGTGCTGTAGCATTGTTACTTGTTGCATTCTAAGTGCTATCATGCTGTTAATCGCATATTCGTGTCATTCTTGGTTTGCTTGCCATTTGCAAACCGTGCATCCGTTTCCGGTGTTCTTTATATTGATTTCGACCGAAATCATCTCATCTTTCCAGTGGCATGCTTGTTTTGCCAAGTTACTGCCTTGTTCATCATTTTCCTTCCGGAGCACGCATATGCATCGCATACCACATCTCGCATATCATTCATGTATTGCATCATGTTGCTTGTGCATTTCCGGCGATTGATTGTGGTTCCATCGCTTGTGTTATTGTCTTGGGTAGAGCCGGGAGATGAGTTCATGTACGAGGAACCTGTTGAGTACGCCTACGTGGATCAAGTTTTCGACAACTCTGAGAACCTTGCAGGCAAGATGACCATACCCTCGAAATCACTTCTATCTTTGCTTGCTAGTTGTTCGCTCTATTGCTATGCTGCGTTACCTACCACTTGCCATATCATGCCTCCCTATTTCCATGTCAAGCCTCTAACCATCCTTTCCTAGCAAACCGTTGTTTGGCTATGTTACCGCTTTTGCTCAGCCCCTCTTATAGCGTTGATAGTTGCAGGTGAAGTTGAAGATTTCTCCATGTTGGATTATGTTTATGTTGGGATATCACAATATATCTTATTTTAATTAATGCATCTATATACTTGGTAAAGGGTGGAAGGCTCGGCCTTATGCCTGGTGTTTTGTTCCACTCTTGCCGCCCTAGTTTCCGTCATACCGGTGTTATGTTCCTTGATTTTTTGCGTTCCTTACGCGGTTGGGTGATTTATGGGACCCCCTTGACAGTTCACTTTGAATAAAACTCCTCCAGCAAGGTCCAACCTTGGTTTTACCATTTTCCTACCTAAGCCTTTTTCCCTTGGGTTCTGCAGACTCAAGGGTCATCTTTATTTTAACCCCCGGGCCAGTTCTCCTTGGAGTGCTGGTCCAAACCGAGCGATGTCCGGCGCCCCCTGGGCAACCAGGGTCTATGCCAACCCGACGTCTGGCTCATCCGGTGTGCCCTGAGAACGAGATATGTGCAGCTCCTATCGGGATTTGTCGTCACATCGGGTGGTCTTGCTGGTCTTGTTTTACCATTGTCGAAATGTCTTGTAAACCGGGATTCTGAGACTGGTCGGGTCTTCCTGGGAGAAGGTTTATCCTTCGTTGACCGTGAGAGCTTATAATGGGCTAAGTTGGGACACCCCTGCAGGGTATTATCTTTCGAAAGCCGTTCCCGCGGTTATGTGGCAGATGGGAATTTGTTAATATCCGGTTGTAGAGAACTTGACACTCGACTTAATTATAACGCATCAACCGCGTGTGTAGCCGTGATGGTCTCTTTTCGGCGGAGTCCGGGAAGTGAACACGGCTTTTGGGTTATGTTTGACGTAAGTAGGAGTTCAGGATCACTTCTTGGTCATTACTAGTTGACGAGCGTTCCGTTGCTTCTCTTCTCGCTCTTATTTGCGTATGTTAGCCACCATATATGCTTAGTGCTTTCTGCAGCTCCACCTCATTACCCCATCTTTTCCTATAAGCTTAAATAGTCTTGATCTCGCGGGTGTGAGATTGCTGAGTCCTCGTGACTCATAGATACTTCCAAAACAGATGCAGGTGTCGAGGATACCAGTGCAGGTGACGGAACCGAGCTCAAGTGGGAGCTCGATGAAGATCTTGTTCGTTGTGTTGTTTCTTATCATGTTGATCAGTAGTGGAGCCCAGTTGGGACGATCGGGGATCTAGCTGTTGGGTTGTCTTCTTTTATTTTGGTTCCGTAGTCGGACCTATGTGTGTACCTTGAATGATGTATGAATTCATTTATGTATTGTGTGAAGTGGCGATTGTAAGCCAACTCTTTATCCCATTCTTGTTCATTACATGGGATTGTGTGAAGATGACCCTTCTTGCAACAAAACCACAATGCGGTTATGCCTCTAAGTCGTGCCTCGACACGTGGGAGATATAGCCGCATCGTGGGCGTTACATTCATGGAGTCGAATCTTGTACTCCCTCCGTCCGAAAATACTTGTCATTGAAATGGATGTATCTAGATGTATTTTAGTTCTAGACACATCCATTTTGATGACAAGTAATTCCGGACGGAGGGAGTACTTGGTTCAAACAAGAAATAAAGTGGGGGTGGGGGAATTTAGTATGTACTCCCTCCGTTCAGAATTACTTGTCTCGGAAATGGATGTATCTAGAACTAAAATACATCTAGATACATCCATTTCTGCGACAAGTAATTCCGAACGGAGGGAGTACATCGGACTTGGTACAAACAGGAAGGAAAGGGAGTGAAAGTAGTACAGACTGGTCATCCAACCGGTCTCTTGGTCGAAAAGGGAAATATAGGGGTAACGCTGTACACAGTGGTATGACCAAGACTAGATTTGCTATCCACACATAGGAGTAGGTGGCTAGAGTGAACAAAAATGGGACCAACCCAGATATGTTTCTTGGATGTTTGTTTCTCGGGGCAACAAACTATGAATCACCACTTTATGCCCCCGTTTACGTACATGGTGCTGGACTGCTGGTGCACCCACTGTCCCATGCCCTTATACCAAATATTTAGGCTCCGTTTGGAATAAAGGGACAGAAAACATAGGTCTTGATGAAAATAGAGGAATAGGAAAGGAATGTAGGTATAAAACTATGGGACAGCGAACCGGAGGAAACTCTCAAGAGAATGTGTTCGGATGGACTACGAAATGTACAGATATGTTTTTTTAGAGTAGCATGCTTGGTAGTATAAGATGCTATTTGTTTATTCAGCTACACAGTGACTACTCTTGTCCTCACCTCACGTACCACACATAGGTTGATTTTTTTATTCCGGCAACACAGCACAACAACCTGTCTAACGCATGGCGGCGAGCGCCTGCCTCGGGCTTCCGCCCAAAAAATGAGCAGCGCGTGGATGTTTCTAATCCTATGGAATCAGTACTACCAGACCAGCTTTCCTATGAAACACTATTCACCTTTCCCGTGTTCCGAACGGTTGGAAGGGAAACAATACCGTAGGACTTGTGTTCCTACGAAAATCCTGCACCAAACCTGTGAACCGAACGCAACCTTAGCTGTTCTTACTCTAATGTCCCTGGTAAAAATGAAGCCATGCCACTATTATAAGGCTTGACAAGTTTAGCCAAATGTTTTTGCCTGTAATTGTTTGAGACTCTGACTGTTTCCTCCGTGCCTTTTTGTGCAAACAGGGATATCCAATTCACCTGGTTGCTGTTGTGACCTTTTGGTGCATTGCACAAAACTCTTCCTAAAAGAAGTGACTTTTGTGCTGTTTAACTGAAATGTCAGAATGGAACAGTTGGTTCATTTTGGTGGAACTGCACAAAGGGAGATCTGTGTTCCAATCCTCATCATCCATATTGGCGCCATAACCTTCCTTTAGGTAAGAATGATATTTAATGCATGTGTTCATCTCTATTTTCCGACTGCCATGAGAAAATAATGTTGTTTTTTACTAGTACACTTGTACTCCCTCACTGACAAAAACAATTTTGAATTAGAAGGCCAATCATGTACTTGGTTTCAACAACTGGTGAGGAGAAAGAGAAACAGAGCATGAAGAGGAAGAAGAAGAAGAATAAACAGTGCCAAGGCGATCTTGCTGAAGCCAGAGGCCTCAGTCGAGGCCATTCAAGGGCTCCGGCAACGACTACCTTACATGTGAGACGATCCTCCAGGGAGCCCTTCCACTTCTGCTGTCTCACTTAATTAATTAGGAGTACTTAAGTACCACTAATTTATTACTGCCTAAGTTTCCTGTTGGAGTTAAACAAATCTTTAGTAGGACCCTATGCTGAATCATGTACGTGTGTATGTTTGTCTATGGAGGTGAATCATGTGGTGGAGCAGGGAGGGAATATTATTAGTGTCATGACATAATACTGCTATTGTTTTGCATGTCAATTTATTGCCATTGGTTCAATGAGGCAATGTTTTGCGTATTGTCCATCATGAATTTGATGCTACTGTTTGAGTAATATGCTAATGTCTTCCTATCCTTTCTCACTAAGCTAATGAAGGTTTCACCTTGTTCCTACTTGTGCAAACAGGGATCATGTTGTTCCAATCATACATTGTAGTGGAACTACACAAGACAATACAATGAACTGTATCCCAGCCAGTGCTTTAACTCTGCTGGAAGTTCTGGATAATCTTTCGATATAATCTCAGCACTGGTAAACAAGAGTGATTTCAACCATACATTTGAAGTGCACAAAAATATATACTATTGTGTGATTCCAGTGAGTGCTTTATCATCTCTTATGGGACTACATGAATAAGCTTTTTTTCTCAGGTTGGTACGGGCCTAAGGCCTTCATCCATATTAGTTTGTTGTCATCTCTATTTGTATCGTGCTACTGTCATGAGAAACTACTTTATCTTTGCACGTTAACGTTTTGCAACCTATGATAAATGGCAATGCTTTGAGTGTTGAGTTGAGCTAATTGGCACTGATTAAATAATCTAATACCTCTCTTTAAGCAAGACTACTATGTTGCTAACTTTACCCATTAAGATAATGAGGGTGCTTCTATTTGTTAGTGTATGTTTCATCAGCTAGTCCCACTGTTACAGTAATCTCACTCTCTCAATATATGTGCCAACAGGGATGCTCGATTTTGGTGGAACTGCACAAAATTTTTGGGTGCTTCATTGCCTCGACAGCTTCCGTCCTTTCCTGTCAGTCGCTAATCTCCGCTTGCTTTCTTCCTTTGCTGTCAGTCGTTTGGCTAATCTCGGCTTCCAGTCAAAGGAAATAGTAATGGATATGCTACCTCACACAGGTTGGTACTGGTCTTTATCCTGATTATTGTGCCTGTCATATGTATTGGTAATTTGGTATTGTGCTACTGTTTGCCGATTTCATAAAGGAGTAATTTGGAGCCTGAACTCGCAGGCAAATCATTACATCGGGTGATTTCAGTAGAACTGCACAAAATGATCAGATGGACAGGTACTTATGTTGCTGCTATGTACTCCAAAGTTCACTCAGACAAGCATCGATGTTGACAAGAAGTGCCTATATTCATTCGAGTATCAACCGGCGTCAACCAATTGTCAAACTCCAAGTATTAGGAGAGTGAATGCCAAAAATATTGCTTGGTGCATAGCCCAGAAAAACGTAGTCCAATCTTTGGTCCCAACTTGTGCCTTTTGGTTATCGGCACATGTGGTAGCGAACTATATGGCATGGAGTCTAAAGATTCCAGACAAGTTGGTTGACGCGTATATTCATCTGGCACTTAATCAGTCTGCACGGCAAGGATGCTCCATTTCAGTTGAACTGCACAAAAAATTTGGGTGGTTCATTTTCTCAACCGCCTCCTTTCTCGTCTGCAATGTAGAATTTTGGCGAGATACAGGACCAAGATGAGCTAGTAAACTAGTTGGATGAAAGTAGTGGCCAAGTTGCTCAAACCTCCGTTGGCACGAGGCCACTATTTGAGGATAAACCTACAAGCAAAGTTCAGATTGTCTGTGCTGCCTCTTATGTTCTCGAAAGTTTACTCGTACAAGAACTAATTTTAGCAAGAAGTACCTCCAATTGAACACCATTTACCAGTCTGTACCCTAGGTAATTAAAGTTCGTCCATGGATCATATTGGTTGTGATCTCAATCATTTGGATGCATAAACATACTGAACATGTGTATATCTGAATCTTTTTGTGAATTATGTATGAATATTGTCGTGTGATCTATCAATCATTTGGATGCATAGATATGCTGAGCTTGTGTATATATGAATCTTTTGTGTTGTTGATAGTGAATGTTGGCTATGAATATGAACGTGTCCTGTGAACCTGAGTTTGATATGAATGTTTACCTTTTCTGTTGTATTCGTGTGTGAACTTGTTATTATGCCTACTGTGGGGTATAAAACGCAGGTCTCTTGTAAAAGTAATGTTGTGTCCAATTTATGTTTTCCCTTCTAACCACATTATATATATTTATATTATTACTATTATCATATATTTTATAGAGACTTATATATACATTATAAAAACATCCCACGTGTTATTAACTTATAAAAGTAAATGTTTAACGGAAGTTGGCAAGGAAAATCCTGGTTGTTTTTGACTCACAGGCAAGGAAAATCCTGGTGATTGCGTACAAAAGCTTGCGAAGATTTCAAGGACCAATTTAATAATAACGCGCTCGTTTTTATTTTGAGCAATAACTCGCTAATTTCTTAATTATATATATATATAATGTGCCTCTCCGGTTTATTCTTTGATATTAATTGCTCCTTCTAACATAACATTATATATATAACGAGCCCACCTAATACGTGTATTTCAAGGAAGTGCAAATGGGCTGGGTTTTCTTAGAAAATATAAATGGGCCTGATTGACGCGAAATTATTTGTTCACCCAGCCCAGCAAATGGACTGTACATTCTAGAAAACATGGGTTAAATATATGCCACATTTTTGCAGGCGGACATGTGGGCCAATAGGTCGAAGCCTACGCAGGGCGTTGTAAAATTGGTCAACAAATGATTGTGTCATCCACAGCCATTGGATTTATATCCAACGGTCGGCATGCACCTTCAATCTCTCGTCTTCTTCCTCCAGCGTCGTCGGGACCACCTGGTCTGGCCTCCAGCGGCTAGCGGCTCTGCTTAGCACGCATCGCTATGAAGCGCTACCCCACCGCCGGCCAGGCTATCCCTCCACCGCTCGACACCTGTTATTCTCCACAGACTACAGCCCCACGCCGCAACAGAACCAGTTATAACCCTTCTCCTCCTCTAAATCTGCGACTCCACTGCCGCGTTTTCCCATCTCCGAGTCGTTCCTGTCCGGGGCCTCGCCGCCGTCCACCGCCTCGCTGCGTTCGGTGCGGTGTGGTCAACAAACGAGAGTCATCGGAAGAGGACTGTACGTGGAGAGCCTGACGGCTGGGACCCACGAGGTTCATGGTCGCACGCAAGGGAAGTTCCTCCTTATTAAGCTGAAAAAAATGTTTCCTCCACCTGACAGCTGGGACCCACCGGCTGTATCTTCGCACGGAAGGAAGTGCCTCCTTGTTTTGCGAAAAAAATTATTCATCCCATTGGCAGCTGGGACCCGTCAGATTTGGTGACTGACTTGTGGGCCTACTAAGCGGACGTGTACGCACGGCTTTGTCAACTTAATCAACAAGGATTCTAGCAGCTGGACCGTTGGATGTTAATCCAACAGCCGTGCTCCTTCTTCAACCTCTGTTCTTGCTCCTGTCTCCCGTGGGCGGCACCGCGGCTGTGCTGCCGCGCACCCGAACCAGTGAAGTTTCCCACTCCTCTCCATCTGCGACTCCACTGCCCCGTCTTCCCCATCTCCGGGTCGTTCCAATCTGGGTGCGCTCGGCACGGTGTGGTCAACGTGGTCAACAACCGAGAGTCATCGGAAGATGACTGTACGTGAGAGGCTGACAGTGGGGACGCACCACGCCCATGGACACATGCATGCAACGGAACACGGCGAGGTCAACGTGGTCAAGGAACGACTTCCATCGGAAGTATACTGTACGTGGAGAGTCTCAGCTGGGTCCACGGACGCAGCAAGTAAGTGCCTCCTTATTACGCGGAAAATAATGATTCCTCCAACTGACCGCGGGGACCCACTGGACGGGCCACCGTATTTTGCGAAAAAAATGTTTGCCCCCTGAATGCTGGGACCCACCTGACGGGCCACCGTATTTCGCGAAAAAAACATTCTCCCCGCTGTCAGCTCGGACCCACCGGAAGTGCCTCCTTATTACGCACAAAAAAATGAATACTCCCCCGGCTAGCTAGGACCCACCTTGGTGGGAGGCTGACTTGTGGGCCTACTAAGTTGACGGGGACGAACGGCTTTGTCAACTTAGTCAATATGAACGATTCTAGCTCCAGTGACCGTACGATGTCCATCCAACGGCCGTAGTGCTTCTTCAACCTCTGGTCTTCTTGCTCCAGCCGCCCAAAGCAGCGCCAGTCGTGCCGCATGCTCCTGCCTCCCGTGGCCGGCTGTGCTGCCGCGGAGGCCTCACCGCCCCTACTATTCCCACCGCTGGCTAGGCCCTGCGGCGACGGCAGCCTCACACCGCAGCCGAACCAGTGAACCCTCGTACTCCTCTCCGCGCGGGCTTCCACTGCCGCGTCTTCCCCGGCTCCGCGTCGTCCCCTCCCTAGGCCTCGCCGTCGTCCACCGCCGTGGTGCTCTCCGCGCGGCGTGGTCAACGTGGTCAAGAAACGACTTCCATCGGAAGAGTACTGTACGTGGAGAGGCTGACAGCTGGGTCCACGGCCACAGCCCAGTTTTTTTTGTGATTTGCCAAGTAAGTCGCTTTGTCAGGCCTGTTGGGCTGCAAATCTTTCAAGACGAGGAAAGCTTTCATTCGGCTGGCCGAGAAAATGGCCCATCAGTAATGAGAAATGGGCTGTACATTTTTAAAACACATCAAACCGGCAATTAGTTTCAAATATCTTTTTTTTTCATTTCGAGATTTTAAATTACATTAATTTTTATGTGTGGAGAATTTGTTGGATTTTATATTGATATACATTTATTTTTAAAATCAGTTTGAATGTGAGTCGGAATTTCGGCATTAAAAACAGTTCGGACCGCACCGAAATATGCAAAATTTCGTATAATTTTTTAACCGTGGCCACAATATGGGCTGTAATGCTAACAAAAAGAATATGCACTCCAAAAAACCTTAATAAGTAGTAAATGGGCTGTAAATTATTAGAAATAATGGCAGATGGGCTGTATGCTGTTTTCCACAGATTTGAGGCTTTCCTAAAAAAAGGTTGACGCACAAGCAGTGACTATTGGATGGCCATCCAACGGCCGTCATGCTTCTTCAATCTCTGCTCTTCCTGCTCCAGCCGCTCAAACAAGCGCCGGCGGGACTGTCTGCTCCCTCCTCCCCGCGGCCGGCTCTGCTGCCGCGCAGGCCTCACCGCCCCACCGTACTCCCATCGCTGGCCTAGCCATCCCTCTACTCACCCACACCTACTGTTATTCTCCGGCGACGGCAGACGAACCAGTAAACCCTCGTACAGTCGTACTCCCCTCCGCGTGGGAAACAACTGCCGAGTCTTCCCTGCCTCCGTGTCGTTCCCTTCCTAGGCCTCACCGTTGTCCACCGCCCTGGTGCTCTCGGCGCGGCCTAGTCAACGTGGTTAACGACTGACATGCATCTGAAGTGGACTGTACATGGAGAGGCCGACAGCTGGGTCCACGGCCGCACGCAAGGAAATGCCTCCTTATTACGCGCAAAATAATGATTCCTCCACCAGACATCAGGGACCCACCGAAAGGGCCTCTGTATTTCGCGAAAAAACGTTACCGCCGCTGACAGCTCGGACCCACTAGTTATATCTTCGCACACAAGGAAGTGCCTCCTTATTACAAACAAAAAATGAATACTCCCCCTGCTAGCTAGGACCCACCATGGTGGGAGGCTGACTTGTGGGCCTACTAAGTTGACTGGGACGGGGGCCTTTGTCAACTTTAGTCAATATGAATGATTCTAGCCCCAGTGACCGTACGATGTCCATCCAACGGCCGTAGTGCTTCTTCCACCTCTGGTCTTCTTGCTCCAAGCGCCCAAAGCAGCGCCGGTCGTGCCGCATGCTCCTGCCTCCCGTGGCCGGCTGTGCTGCCACGGAGGCCTCACCGCCCCTACTATTCCCACCGCTATCCAGGCCTTGCGGCGACGGCAGCCTCACACCGCAGCCAAACCAGTGAACCCTCGTACTCCTCTTCGCGCGGGCTTCCACTGCCGCGTCTTCCCCGGCTCCCCGTCGTCCCCTTCCTAGGCCTCGCCGTCGTCCACCGCCCTGGTGCTCTCGGCGCGGCGTGGTCAACGTGGTCAAGGAACGACTTCCATCGTACGTGGACTGTACGTGGAGAGGATGACAACTGGGTCAACGGCCGCAGCAAGGAAGTGCCTCCTTATTACGCGGAAAATAATGATTCCTCCACCTGACAGCTGGGACCCACCGGACGGGCCACTGTATTTCATGAAAAAATGTTTCCCCCTGACTGCTGGGACCCACCAGCTACATCTTCGCATGCAAGCAAGTGCGTCTGGGCAAAAAAACGATTCGGCCCCCTGACTACTGGGACCCACCAGCTACATCTTCGCAGGCAAGGAAGTGCCTGACAGTCGGGACCCACCTGGTCGAAGGGTACGTAGCATTGTCATTCTGGTCGCGAACGTGTACGTACATACTGGTCGATGTAGAGGCGCGCATTTGTCGTAGTAGAGGCGCACACATAGCATGTACACGTACGTACATCGGCCAGTGTGCAAGAAAGAAAATACGGCCATGTACGTACATACGGGCAGGGTCTCGAACGCCTACTCACGCATACATACGGCCAAGGCTCATGTACATGGCTGGGTCAGAACAGAGAAACAACATCGTCGTCGTGTTCATGGGGAGCCAACCGGCTGGGTCGGAACGGAATGCATCGTCGTGTTCATCGGGAGGGTTTGGATGGAACAACCGATGGAAACGAGGCCTGGCGTACCGCAGAATGGAGGAAACGGCCTTGTGTTCGACCGGCCATGTTTGAAACTGGATCCTGTTCATCGGGAGGGGTCTGGCGTACCGCAAAACGGAGGAAACGGACCTCCTACGGTCGAAACAGGGGTCCTGTTGATCGGGAGGGGTGTGGCGTACCGCAAAACGGAGGAAACGGACTTGTGTTAGAGCACTACGGTCGAAACGGGGGTCCTGTTCATTGGGAGGGGTGTGGCATACCGCAAAACGGGACTCTACGGGACACTGTTCATCTCCACCATCGACCCCCTCCCGCCTCCACGGGCTACTATTCATCCACCGTCGACCTCCTCCAGCCTCCACCTGCGACTGTTCATCCACGGGCTCCTATTCATCCAGCCTCCACCACGCGCTACTCCACCGGCTACTGTTCAACCGGCCCTCTCCACGGGCTCCTGTTCAACCACCCCTCCACGGGCTACCGTTCATCCAGCCCTCCACCGTCTACTGTTCATTCTGCCCTCCACGGGGTGGTCCTGTTCATCCTGACCTCCACGGGGTCCTGTTCATCCAGCCCCAACCGGCTCGATCAATCGGGGTCCTGTTCATCCAGAGGCAACACCACGGGGTCCTGTTCATCCACCCCCACCGGGAACTGTTCATCCAAACCCCCCCAGCAACGCTCACTGTTCATCCAGAGGCAGCATCGATCGGCTTCAGTCAGCAGCAGTAGCAAAGAAATCGCTCGATCGGGTTCAGTTAATAGCCATCAATCGATCGCTCGGGTTCAGTAACGCGTAGCCTGCAGTGCAATCACTCGGGTTTAGTTAGAGCCCAACGCCTCGCTCGGGTTCAGTTAGAGCCAACACCTCGCACACACGCGTGTACGTGTACGAGAGAAACGCGCATCGCTTGGCCCCCGACCTCCCACCGTAACCGGGAACTCCCCGAAATTTTCCTCGCCCTCGCTTCTACCATGGTTTTTTCCGTTATGGACGGCCCAAAGAATGTCATGCAGCTGCGTCTCCGGCCCGCCCAGGACGAAAAGCCCATTTTTTGTCATGATTTTTTGTCATAGAAGTAGGAGCCCACCACATCTATGATGATACCGGGTTTTGTCACAATTATCGTCATAGAAGTGTCATATGTATGAAAGATTTTTTTTTCATTCGGCCCAAAATGTCATGGATGTGTCTTTTTTTGTAGTGATCGTTGACACAACTGAGGTCTATTCAGCTTGTTCGGCTGTTTGGGGGGCCTGACCTGGCCAGGCCTAGTGCCTGCTGAAGTGCTCTCAGTTTTGTATATTCTTTTGTCTGCGCGTTTATTTGCACTGGTGGCGAACTTTGATGCCCAGTGGATGTAATATGTGTAATAGCCGTGATAGCCTAGCGTAATTTTGCAGCTTATTTATTTCCTTGTTGTCTTGTTTATTTGTTTGCTTGTAGTCAGTGCAGTTCTTTTTCCGCGGTTTGGTAGTGGCCGCAATAACCTATTTTTCAAAACTAGGCCACAATAACCATGGGCTACATATTTTTTGTATTGACTCTGGGCCTCCTACGCGCCGTAGAAACAATGGGTCTTCTATGGTCTGTAGAAACAATGGGCCTTCTACGGGCCGTAGAAACAATGGGCCTTCTACGGGCCGTATCATTAATGGGCCTTATACGGGCCGTATGATCGATTGGCCAAACATGGGCCAAAAATAGACCGCATTATGGCCGTAAACGGTCTAGAGTTGGAGTCGTCCGTTCATGGGCCGACCATAACGGGACGTTGTTAATAGGCCGTATTTGATGACGCTATGAAAACGGCCCAACGTATTAACGGGCCACGAACGGGCCGACTGTAACCACGGGCTGAATTTGGCCCACAAGCAGAAAATGGTAGTAACGGGCCGTAAGTAACGGAATGCTGGAAATGAGCCCAAGAATAAATGGGCCCTGAGAAGGCCGAAAGATAACATGGCCTGAAAACAGCCCAACGGTATAATGGGCCGTTAATGGGTATAAAGTGATACACTGTTCATTACGGGCCAGTTTCACCTCGGGTCGTTAATGGGCCAAGAGTTACAAAGGGCCTCATATGGGCCAAAATACTTCATGGGCTATACATGGGCCGGAAGTCAAAACGGGCTGGAATCATATTGGACGGCCCAGATGATGCTACTGGGCCTAATTCGGATAGGTCGTAACGGGCCCTGGGTTAGCGGGTTGTAAATGGGCTATATGCGAACATGCCGTTAACAAACTTTCGGTGGGCCGGCCCGCCACCTTTTGACCAAGTCAAACGGGCCTGCCTTTTCACAGGAATGGGCCTCTGTTAGGCCCTGCCACGTGCCTATGTATCATAGGCGCCTTCGGTCTAATGAGTGGATGACATATGTCCCAACGGTGAGCCGACACGTGTTTCCTCCAGCCAAAGATGATTTTACACGTGGAAAATCCCCATTGGTCAGGGCTCTTAACGGGTTATCGGATCCAAAACCGGACCCGATAGCGTAACGGCGAGCCGTTACGGTGGATGTCATGTGCCGGTCACCCTTGACAAAAGCACTTCTATGACGTGGGATTTATTGTCATGGAAGTGGACACTTCTGTGATGACATTTTTGCTAATGTCATGGAACACTTCTAGGACAACACAGGTATGACTATCTTGATTCTTTCATAAAATTGTCATGGATGTACATGCATGACAGAAAACGTGACCTACTATGACAAACACGTATCATCACGGAAGTGTATTTTTTTGTAGTGCTTCTTTGTCTTCGGCATTGTCCGGAGTGTTGTTATCTCGTGTGCCGGTATTGCTGTCTTTTCCACAAAATGATTTAGAGCGGTGCCACTGACATCGGTGCTTTGGCTGAATCTCAGGAGGTTTATCCTAGACTGTATCTTCTTTATCATCGCCGTTAACCTCTTTGGGTGTGTCCACCATGTACACGTCATACGAAGAGGTGGCTGTCCAACGTCCGGTAAACGGCAGGTTTTCGGCCTGCTCCTCTCCGGCATCGTCGTCCATGCCGTCGATGTCTTCGGAGCCGTAGTCGAGCATGTCAGTTAAGTCCTCGACAATGGCTATGATGTGGGTGGTGGGTGGGACGTAAAATTCCCCGCTCTCAGCCCCTAGTCCGGGCTGGGCATAGTTCGGACATTGCTCCTCTATAATGATGAGGGATCACATCAAGTCTAGAGGCTCGCTTATAGGCGAGGTTTGGCCAGGGAGAATAAAATCCGTGGAGTACGATGGGAAGGAAACTCCTTGGCCGAGCTCACACGATGCTGACTCCGAGGATTCGGAGCCAGTGTCCGGAGAAGTGTCCGGCTTCACGACGGCGGCCAGCGACACTAATTCCTCCGGCTCTCCCGTACTGGGATTAATGGCCGCAGATAGTCCCGCGGGCTTAGTAATCCCGTCTTCGGACCTGGCGATGCGCTCCGGATCTAAGGCCAGAGCGGAGTTTGGGGTTGCGAACCCTTGGAAGATCACGTCTCCTCGGATATCAGCGATATAGTCCAGATTTCCAAAACTAATATGGTGACCTCGGCCGTAGCTGTCGATCTACTCTAGATGGCCAAGCGAGTTGGCCCGCAGTGCGAAGCCGCCGAACACAAAGATCTGGCCAGGGAGGAAAGCCTCCCCAGGGCAGCATTGTTGTAGATGATTGATGGAGCCATCAAACCTTCTGGTGACGACGCAGCGGAACTCTCAATGAAAGCACCAATGTCGGTGTCAAAACCGGCGGATCTCGGGTAGGGGGTCCCGAACTATGCGTCTAGGGTCGATGGTAACATGAGACGGGGGACACGATGTTTACCCAGGTTCGGGCCCTCTGGATGGAGGTAATACTCTACTTCCTGCTTGATTGATCTTGATGAATATGAGGATTACAAGAGTTGATCTACCACGAGATCGTAATGGCTAAACCCTAGATGTCTAGCCTGTATAATTGTGATTGCCTCTACGGACCAAACCCTCCGGTTTATATAGACACCGGAGGGGCCTAGGGTTGTACAGAGTCGGTTTACAAAGGAAGGAATCTACATATCCGAATGCCTAGCTTGCCATCCACGCCAAGGAGAGTCCCATCCGGACACGGGAAGAAGTCTTCTGTCTTGTATCTTCATAGCCCATTAGTCCGGCCCATGTTACATAGTCCTGATGCCCGAGGACCCCTTAATCCAGGACTCCCTTAGCTGGTCTCCGCCGCCGTCAACAAAATATTCACCGCCGTTGTCGCCGTAGCAAGTTTGTCGCCAAGTTAGGGTACGGATTTGACCCCTTTGTGCCTCCCTTAACTCCGACTCTTGCACAAAGTTCATTGCCATTGTTCTTCCCACGAATGAGATTGATCTACCCACCAAAAGAATTTCGTAGAATAGATTTGATGCAAAAAACTTAGGGTTAGGTTTCTATCAAACTCATCTCGGACCGACCGATCAGAGAATCTCGGTCTCACCGATTGGTCCTGGCCATTGCACAAGTACAACTCGGTCTGACCGAAGTGTACTGATCGGTGCGACCGAAATCACTTTCTCTGTGAAACCCTAGCATCTTGGAGTCATCGAACTGCATTTTGGTCTGACCAAAACTGTGTGTTTAGACTCTGTTAGTGCTTCAGTGTCACCGAGTTTGTCAAATCGGTAGCTTCGAAATGCTTTCTGTACAAAACTGAAATTAAGTTTTTGTCTCAATATTTTTGCAAAATAAGCTACACTTTGTGATGCTCATCCACTCTATCTATACCCAACTATTCAGAGGGTCAGTTTCAGCTATGTCAGAGGGCAGTGATAGCCAAAACAAGTCTGAAGAGCAGGTAAACCTCAGTGAGGGCACTAGTCCCTCAAGCAGTTATGATGATGGAAGCAGAAGCACTCCCAACAACTTGCCTAAGGCAGCAACCAGGACAAGGAAGAAGAGAACATCTGAATCTGAGGATGAGGACTTTGTCATTGAGGAGGAAGTGGCCTCCAAGAACAAGGCGTTCAAGAAAGAGTATGCCGCTGCTACTGCCACAAAGCCTGGTCAGTCCAAGAAAGCCCCTGCTAAGAGGAAGCCTATGTCAAAAGCCAGAGCCTCAACTCAGGAAACCATGGAGTTCACTCTTGAACCAAGAGAAGAAGAGGCCGCTGGAGGAAAAACAGGAAGGAGAGAGTCAAAAAGACTATTGCCAAAGTCATTGGCAAACCTTCTATGACGAGAGAATCTAATGAACAAGAGGAGGAGGAAGAGCCTGTCGCACCTCCTGCCAAGACTCAAAAGCTTATGGGGGATGCCATAAGGACTGGGGCTGCTCCATCTAAGCCCAAGTCTGCCCCAAGCCTTCAACTCAAGTTCAAGCCCCCAAACCATCTGCACTGAAGAGATCAACAAGAAACATCCTTGCTGCTGAGAAGAATAAGGCCCAGTGCCTGAAGCTCAAGAAGAAGATGATGAGCCACTAGTGCTCAGAAAGCTGAAGCCCAAGATTCCAGATCATCATGATCATCCTATGGCAGAGAACATGAAAGAAAGAAATGATGCAGGTCTAAGACTCTGGAGACAGACAGACCCCTATGCCACCAGAAGGAGAACTGTTATGGACAATCGTTTTCACACCAAGGAACAAAAGAATTTCTATGAGACAGTCTTGCTAGACAAGAAGCCCATTGTTTGTTATATGAAGTGGGTTGACTAGACATATATTGATGACAATGAGGAGTACTTACCAGGTGTGCATGAGAGCTTCAGAATGAACGAAGTTGATAAATTTGTTGTTCAGAAGTTGACAAAGTGAAACGATGAGATGATCATGCAATTCTATTCCACTACTCACTTCTAACCTGATGGAAGAATTGTCTGGATGACTGAAGGAACAAAGTATCAATCAACAATCTCATAATGGGCCAAGTTGATCAATGCCCCAAAGGAAGAGGAAAATGACACTGATGTATATGCCAAGCCTAGGAAGTACCACAACTCCCTGGCCGACATGTACAAGACCATTCCTGATGAGGCCCTGGAGACACACAAGCTTGGATCTATATACTATTTGTTGTCTGGTTTGACCACTATCAACAACATCTTGAGGCACACTCTTTTGCCCAAGTCTGGAGATCATAGGATGATCCGTGGTCACTCAATCAACTTGCTCCACATGTTTGATGTACCACAGAAGTTCAAAGTGATGAGTTTGATCGTTGAAACCGGGAAGAAAACAGCTGCTGATCAGAAGAGATCATGTGGATATGCCCCTCACATACAAATGTTGATCAATTCCAAGATGGGAACCAGGACATATCTTCTTGATAAAGAGCATCTTCCCCTAAGGCCAGATTTTGAGGACAACAAGGTTGTCATGGATGCATCCCATCCTACTTGTGCTGAAGCCCAGGAGAAGAGAGAGAAAGCAAAGGCTGCAAAAGCAGCGAAGGCAGCAAATGCACCGGATGCCTCCACAGTGATGCTCAAGGCCAAGCAAGATCAACTCAGTTATCTTCTTGAGGCTACAGTGAGAATTGAGAAGGGCATGGCCACCCTGACTCAAAATCAAGAGAGTCTTGAGAGGATCATTGACACTAAACTTCATGACCTATATGTAAAGGTCACTGAGATACATACCACAGTGGAGAAGCTCCAAGAAGATGCTGAGGAAAGGGATGACAGACGCACTTTCCAGAGAGTGCCAAGGGCACAAAGGTCTACAACTGTGCCAGTTGCCAGAGACTCCAGGACTACCATTTCAGCACCTGCAGCAATTGCCTCGGTTGTACCTCCAGTGTCAACCCCTCCAGCTCCACAGACATCCTCCAAAGCATTTGCAGATGCCCTCATCTCCACGTCATCTATGCACACCAGAGCAACAAGCCAAAAGACCCCTTCAGGAGCTCCCGGAGATCGTGCCTAGAGTGCCGCATAACACTATGCATTTTCAAGCTTTTTGGTAACTTGTTGCCAAAGGGGGAGAAAGTGCATATAGATCATTAGGCTTTGAGAGAGAGAGAGAGAGTTTTGCCTTTTTGTTGGTTTCTCTTGCTACTTTGATCTTTGGCTTTGATCGTTTGGTTGTTTGATTCCTATGCTACTACTTGTCTTATGCTCGTGAGATACTTATGTGATCATGTGTTTGATCATATTAAGCCTTTTTTTGTGCTTGCATGGTTATATCTATGATATTTGTGTATGATCAATCACTTGTACCCTTGGCGATGAGTGCATGTTATTTAACGCTTATCATTTTGAGTTCTCCACCAAGATGTATGTGACATGGAAGAGTGACCCATGATCCTAATTGATTGTGCATTTTCATTCAAAAGCAAATTTTAAATAATGCACAAATTTAGGGGAGCTCTTGCTTATCACATACTTCTCAAAGCGACGATGTATTTCATTCATATTATCATTTTTCGAAGCTTTGATCTATATGTTGTCATCAATTACCAAAAAGGGGGAGATTGACAGTGCAACTAATACCCGAGTGGTTTTGGTAATTCATAACTACATATAGCTCATTGAACTAATATCCATTAATATTTCAGAAAGTTCAATGGATGGCATGGCATGGACTAGAGATGTGGACCCCTCAAAATGCTAAGGACAAAGATTGGCAAAAGCTCAAGACTCTTCATTTATATTTTAGTGATCCAAGATTACACTGAGTCCATAGGAAAGCCAATACTATTAAAAGGGGATGAGGTGTTGCATAATGGTCTACTTGCTCAAAGTGCTTAGTGATATTGCTCCAAAACCCTCAACCACTCTCTCATTTCCAAATATGTCCAAAACTCAAAGTCAAACTCGACCCCACCGATTTGATCTATCCGGCGCCACCGAGTTCATCATAGCCTCTGCCAGAAACCCTAGACAATTCGGTCACACCGATACGGATCTCGGTCTTACCGAGATGGCCTGGCCATCTCTCTGTTGCCTATTGTAATTATTTCAATCTCATCGAAATGTGCAACCGGTCCAACCGAGTTTTCTTGACATTCTCTCTGTTGCCTTATTGCTTCACTTCAGTCTAACCGAGTTGATGCAATCGGTGCCGCCGAGTTGACGTTTGTCCTAAGCCCTAGCACATCGGTCCCACCGAGTTGATCCAGTCGGTCCCACCGAGATTCCTAACATCCACATTTTGGACTAAATCGGTCTCACCGAGTTCTTCTATTCGGTCTGACCGAGTTGGGTCAATTGTGTGTAACAGTTGGATTTTGTGTGGAGGCTATATATACCCCTCCACCCCCTTCTCCATTGGAGAGAAAGCCATCAGAACATGCCCACACTTCCACTACTCATTTTCTAAGAGAGAACCACCTACTCATGTGTTGAGACCAAGATATTCCAATCCAACCACAAGAATCTTGATCTCTAGCCTTCCCCAAGTTGCTTTCCACTGAAATCATCTTTCCTCCATAGCCAAATCTGTGAGAGAGAGTTGAGTTTTGGGGAGACTATCATTTGAAGCACAAGAGCAAGGAGTTCATCATCAACACATCATCTATTACCTTTTGAAGAGTGGTGTCTCCTAGATTGGTTAGGTGTTCTTTGGGAGCCTTCGGCAAGATTGTGGAGTTGAACCAAGAAGTTTGTAAGGGCAAGGAGATCGCCTACTTCGTGAAGATCTACGCGAGTGAGGCAAGTCCTTCGTGGGCGATGGCCATGGTGGGATAGACAAGGTTGCTTCTTCATGGACCCTTTGTGGGTGGAGCCCTCCGTGGACTCGCGCAACCGTTACCCTTCGTCGGTTGAAGACTTCATCAACATGGATGTACGATAGCTCCACCTATTAGAACCATGCCAAAAATCTCCGTGTCTACATTGCGTTTGCCTTCTCCAAACCCTTCCCTTTACCTTCATATGAAATGTTTTACTTTCCGCTGCTATACTCTTAGAATTGCATGTGTAGGTTGATTGCTTGACTTGTACTAGTTGCTAAAATCTGCCAACACTTAAAATTGGGAAAATGTTAGATTTTTATTTGGTCAAGTAGTCTAATCACCCCGCCTCTAGACATATGATGTGGCTTGAACTACGTCGGTATTTCCCCAAAGTGGAAGGCATGATGCAGCACAGCTACGGTAGGTATTTCCCTCAGTGATGAGACCAAGGTTATCGAACCAGTAGGAGAACCACGCAACACCACATAAACAAATCCTGCACACAAAGAACAAATACTTGCAACCTGACGGAAGAGAGGGGTTGTCCATCCCTCACGGGTAAAATGATAGGTCAAATTGTAGTAGATTGGATAAATAGATCTCGCGGGAACGCGAGATAAAAAAATAAAAAAATTGCAGCAAGGTATTTTTGTATTTTTGGATTAATAGATATGAAAATAAAAGCAAATAAAAATAGATCGCGAAGGCAAATATAATAAAGAAGAGACTTGGGGGCCGTAGATTTCACTAGTGGCTTCTCTCAAGAAAAATAGCATACGGTGGTTAGACAAATTACTGTTGGGCAATTGATAGAACTTCAAATAATCATGACGATATCCAGGCAATGATCATTATATAGGCATCACGTCCAAGATTAGTAGACCGACTCCTGCCTGCATCTACTACTATTACTCCACACATCGACCGCTATCCAACATGCATCTAGTGTATTAAGTTCATGGAGAAGCGGAGTAATGCAATAAGGACAATGACATGATGTAGACAAGATCTATTTATGTAGAAATAGAACCCATCTTATTATCCTTAATAGCAACGATACATACGTGTTGGTTCCCCTTCTGTCACTGGGATCAGGCACCATAAGATCGAGTCCATCACAAAGCACCTCTTCCCATGGCAAGAAAAATCGATCTAGTTGGCCTAACTAAACCAAAGATTCGAAGAAGAAATATGAGGCTATAAGCAATCATGCATATAAGAGATCAAAGATGACTCAAATAACTTCCATGGATAAAAAGATAGATCTGATCATAAAATCAAAGTTCATCAGATCCCAACAAACACACCACAAAAAGAATTACATCATATGGATCTCCAAAAGACCCGTGTATTGAGAATCAAAAGAGATAGAGGAAGCCATCTAGCTACTAACTACGGACCCATATGTCTACAATGAACTACTCACGCATCATCAGAGAGGCGCCAATGAGGACGATGAACCCCTCCGTGATGGTGCCTAGATTGGATCTGGTGGTTCTGGAACTTGCTGCGGCTGGAATTGATTTTCGTCGAGTCCCCTAGGGTTTCTAGAATATTGGGGTATTTGTAGAGCAAAGAGGCGGCGCGGGAGGCAACCAAGGTGGGCACAACCCACCTGGGCGCGCCTGGGCCCCAGGTGTGCCCTGGTGGGTTGTGCTCCCCTCAGATACTTTCTTGGCCCAACATGTATCTTCTGGTCCAGAAACAATCACCAAAAACTCAAAAAGTTTTTCTGCGTTTGGACTCCGTTTGGTATTGATTTCCTGTGAAGTAAAAAACAAGCAAAAAACAACAACTGGCACTGGGCACTATGTCAATAGGTTAGTCCCAAGAAATGATATAAACTTGCTATAAAATGATTGTAAAACATCCAAGAATGATAATATACCAAATGGAACAATAAAAAATTAGAGATACGTTGGAGATGTATCAACCTATTTTCGATCCTACACTTTTCCATAAACCATTTTATATGGAGACATACCCATAGGATTCTTGTAAGTAGTTCTATATAAGCCTAGAATGCATCATCAAGTTTGCTAGACCAATTCTTTCTAGATCTATTAACGGTATTTTGCAAAATCAATTTGATTTCTCTATTTCTTAATTCAACTTGATGACTAGACTGAGGGTGATAAGGAGATGCAATTCTATGGCATCATATTTAGCAGAAGTTTACGGAAAGCACCATGAATAAAACGTGAACCACCACCAGTCATTAAATATATAGGGACTCTAAACCTCGGGAAAATAACCTCTTTAAGCATTTTAATAGAAGTGTTATGATCAACACTACTAGTTGGAATAGCTTCTACCCACTTAGTAACATAATCAACATCAACTATAATATGTGTATACCCATTAGAGGAAGGAAAAGGTCCCATATAATCAAATCCCAAAACATCAAATGGTTCAATAACAAGTGAATAATTCATAGGCATTTCCTGACGTCTACCAATATTACCAACTCTTTGACATTCATCACAAGATAATACAAACTTACGCCCGTCCTTGAAGAGAGTAGACCAATAAAAACTAGATTGTAATACCTTATATGCGGTTCTATCTCCAGCATGGTGTCCTCCGTATGCCTTGGAATGAAACTTCCGTAGGATTAGTTCCTATTCATGCTCAGGTACACGAAGTCTAATAATACCATCTACTCGTTCTTTATAAAGATGTGGGTCATCCCAAAAGTAATGTCTTAAATCAACGAAGAACTTTTTCTTTTGTTGGTATGTGAAACTAGCTGGTATATATAGCAATAATGTAATTAGCATAGTCTGCATACCAAAGAGTATTACGAGAAGCATTTATAAGAGCTAATTTTTCATTAGGAAAACTATCATCAATAGGCAGTGGGTCATCAAGAACAGTTTCCATCCAAGACAAAATATCAGCTACGGGGTTTTCAGCTCCCTTTCTATCAATAATATGCAATTCAAATTCTTGTAGCAATAGAACCCACCTAATTAACTTGGGTTTAGCATCTTTCTTTTCCTTAAGATATTTAATAGCAGCATGATCGGTATTAACAGTTACTTTAGAATCAACGATATAAGATCTGAATTTATCACATGCAAACACAACTGCTAGAAATTATTTCTCAGTAGTAGCATAATTTATTTGAGCACTGTCTAGATTTTTACTAGCATAATGGATGACACTTAATTTCTTATCAACTATTTGCCCTAGAACAACACCAACAGCATAATCACTAGCAATCACACATAATTTCAAAAGGTAGGTTCCAATCAGGTGGTTGAACAATGGGTGCAGAGATTAAGTCTTCCTTCAGTGTTTCAAAGGCTTCTACACAATCATCATCAAAAACAAATGGAACATCTTTTTGCAAAAGATTAGTAAGAGGCCTAGAAATTTTATAGAAGTCTTTAATAAACCTCCTATGGAAACCAGCATGACCACGGAAACTTATTATACCTTTAATATCTTTAGGACATGGCATTTTCTCAATTGCATCAATTTTAGCTTTATCTACTTCGGTACCTCATTCATAAATTTTAAGCCTAAGTACTATACCTTCATTAACCATAAAGTGACACTTCTCCCAATTCAAGACAAGATTAGTTTCTTCATATCTCTACAAAACCTGATCAAGGTTGCTTAAGCAATCACCAAAAGAATTCCCGTAAACGGAAAAATCATCCATGAAAACCTCAACAATATTTTCACAAATATCAGAGAATATAGCAGTCATACATCTTTGAAAGGTCGCAGGTGCATTACATAAACCGAAAGGCATGCGACTATAAGCATAAATTTCAAAAGGGAAAGTAAGAGTAGTTTTCTCTTGATCTTCTTTTGACATAGGTATTTGAGAGAAACCAGAATATCTATCAAGGAAACAATAGTGTGTATGCTTAGACAATTTGTCTAACATTTGATCATTAAAAGGAAAGGGGTAATGATCTTTTCCAGTAGCTTTGTTTAATTTCCTGAAATCAATTACCATCCTATAACCAGTTGCAATTCTTTGTGGGATGAGTTCATTTTTATCATTAGGAACAACAGTTATACCTCCTTTCTTAGGAACAAAATAGACATGACTTACCCATCTACTATCAGCTATGGGATAAATTATACATGTTTCCAGAAGCTTTAATAATTCAGTTCTTACCATATCCTTCATCTTAGGATTCAACCATCGCTGGTGATCAACAACTGGCTTAACATCAGGTTCCATATTAAACTTGTGTTGACATAGAGTGGGACTAACGCCCTTAAGGTCATCAAGAGTATATCCAATAGTAGCACAATGCTTCCTCAGAGTTTTAAGTAATATCTTTTCTTCATGCTCTAAAAGGTTAGCATTGACAATAACATGATATAAATTCTTTTCATCAAGATAAGCATATTTCAATGTGTGAGGTAATTTCTTAAGTTCAAACACGGGATCACCCTTGGGTGGAGGAGGAACTCCAAGAGTTTCAATAGGCAAATTATGTTTAAGGATAGGTGCTTGATCAAAGAATATCTTATCTATTTCATTTCTTTCATTCATATGCATATCATTTTCATGGTCTAGCAAATATTGTTCGAATGGATCAGTAGGAGGTACGACAATAGAAACAAGACCAATAATTTCATCCTTACTAGGCAATTCTTTATCATGAGGTTGTCTATAGAATTTAGATAAATTAAACTCATGAGTACGTCACCAAAGTTAACACTCATAGTTTCCTTATTGCAATCAATCTTAGCATTGACTATATTCAATAAAGGTCTACTGCTACTAGTGATCTGCATTGGTATTTCCCCGAAGAGGAGAGGATGATGCAGTACAACAAAGGTAAGTATTTCCCTCAATTATGAAACCAAGGTTATCAATCTAGTAGGAGAACCGAGCAACACTATGTAAACATCACATGCACACAAACAACAAATACTTGCAACCCAACGCGTGAAGGGGTTGTCAATCCCTCGACGGTTATGAGCAAGATTAAATTGTATAGGATTTGATAAATAGATCTAAATAAATAGCAAAATAAATGCATAAAATAAAATTTCAGCAATGTATTTTTAGGATTTTTATATGATAAAAGATAGAACCGGGGGCCATAGTTTTCACTAGAGGCTTCTTTCGAGAAAATAGCATATGGTGGGTAAACAAATTACTGTTGAGCAATTAATAGAAAAGAAATAATTACAACGATATCCAAGGCAATGGTTAAACATATAGGCATCACGTCTAAGATTAGTAGACCGAAACGATTTTACATCTACTACTATTACTACACCACTGGTGCGCGTCGGTGCTATACAAACGGTTTTTAACCGCTTTCCGTGATGGCATTTGGAACCGTCGCCAAGTGAGTGTGGGCGATAGGGGGGTCCTTCCACACGACCCAGAAACCGGCGGGGATAGGGAGCCTTGATGCATACAGTTGTCCCTATATAACCATTTTCGATATCTCGAATATCCCAAATGCTTCATCCTTGCTACTCGTTTGTGCTCGCATTGCCATCGCAGTCAGAGTTTTATTGTTTTACCTAAAACCAGGAAGATTCCAGGCACGGGAGCTTTCCAGGCAGATTCCAGGCACGGGAGTTTTACGATGCCTGGCACATCACAAACAGTTCAGGATTATAAACCGTGTACGATAGGTAGATAATCACACACATTTAGTTTTCCCGCACCGTATGTGACAGTGTCTGACATCACACACGCTTTGCAAACGGCAACTGTGTGCATGCTTGCACACGTTTCCTTTCTGTGAACCATCTCGGATTATGGTGTATATCACAAACGTTTGTGTTTGACCAACCGTGTGTGCCGTAATGACCTCCACAACGTAATTTCGCCCTAATTTAATTGCTGCTATTTAAAATTGTACCTAATTTAAACATGAAAGTAGGCTATAGCTTTATTCATATCCATCAGGTTCAAACAACCAATGCATTATTCGATTCACAGGTACATATGTTTAAGAATTACATAAGCACCAAATAAAGAATGATGAACCAGGGTTCTATACTTGAACCATTATAGATGGTAAAGAAAGAGGCGACAGACATTCCGGTTGCTGAACAAGGTGAAGCGGAATGGCCCTATTGTGCTCTCCTAGATGCAGAATGCATGTAGGACTCTAGTCCAACCCCTTGTGTTGGTCGGCCGCCAATCATGTAGTTTGAGAGGTAATCTTGAGTAAACTGCTTCAGGATCCACTGCAAAAGAAAAAAAGATCAAATATTGTCATCTAACACAACTCATTACGGGCAGTAAAAAGAAGGCTACAGGGTTCTAACTTACCATCCTGCAGTTCACTGTTGTCTTGCATAAAGTGTAAACAAATAGTTCGATTGACATATTTTGACCCATTTTAATAACAATCTTTATCAGTTTCCTCACTTGATGCCGGTTCATGAATATCTCATTGCCCATACGCAGAAAGGGTCGAAGTGTGGATCTTTGGCAATGATATATGTACATAAAAGCACCAAGTTAATATTAGAAGCTAAACAACAATTGAAAAATGATGTAGTACAACACTCCCTCCATACCATTATATAAGATTTTACTACATGTATATCTAGACATCATCAGAACATTAAGGTAACACTCTTCCTTGTTGCTATGTAGCCCGGGATTGCATATTTAGTCATTCAGTACAATGCATGTTGCTATGTAGCCTCAGATATATTAAATATGGCCCTAGTCAACCTACTGATAATTACTGTAAGTGCATCTAGTGCCACCCCTAGTTTGTTTTGGAGTATTGACGACAAACCTGGTTGAGGGACTAATGTGTTTGTGAGAATTGCAGGATAACACAGGTAGTAGTCCCTCATTGATTCGGTTTACCTACCGGAGATGACCCCTAAAAATGTGTGAAGACATTGAAGACAATGGTGGTATGTGAAGATATTCACAACGAAGATTATGACTCGAGAAGACATTCATGTGAAGACTATGGAGTTCGAAGACATAGCTATTTCGTAGTTTCCTTTTCTTCTTTGTTGAATCATAGGAACCACAGTACTGTTAAGCGGGGTCCAAGTGAACAAAGTCAGAGTGACTGAAGTGATGCTCAACCAAATCCTAAGTCTTCGAGCGAATACAATGAGAGCAAATCTTATCCAGAGCTCGATGAGTCAGCTTTACTTGTAGCCCAAGTCAAGCTGTCGCGTGTGTTTGAAATCTGACCGTTGGAACACGTGTCAGTTCCTTAGTGACCCAGGGTCATTTCAGACAAATCAGGTCGGGTTGCCTAGTGGCTATAAATAGCCCACTCCCTACACCATAAATTGGTGGCTGCTCAGAGTTAGTGCACGGCTTTTGTCGTTTGAGGGCAACCCACCTTGAAGTATTTGAGAGAGAGAAATCCTTGCGAGGACAAAGCCCAAAACACCCAGAGCCAAAGAGTGTTAGGCATCACTGAAGTCTTTCTGTCTGTGTAACCTGAAGACTTGTTACACTTGAGGACTGTGAATCCTCCAACCGGTTAGCCGTCGCGTTCCGAGCATCCAAGAGTCATTGTGGATTGCCGGTGAACAAAGTCTGTGAAGGTTTGGAAGTCTACCTTGAAGACTTGCCAGAGTGATTGGGCGAGGACTAAGTGTCCTTAGCTCAAGGGGAATAAGGTGAAGACGCGGTCTTCTGAGTTGAATCTCAGCCTCCCTAACCAGACGTACAGTTGTCACAGCAACTGGAACTGGTCCAACAAATCCTTGTCCTCTCCAAGCAACTGGTTCTATCATCTCCCTCTCTTTACTTATAGTTTGTCTTCGTGAAGTCATTTCCTGCTTGCATTATTTGTTTGACTTCACTCTGTGAAGACTATTGTTGGTTGGCTTCATACTATCTTCCATCCTGATCCATACTGCCTAGCTGCCATTAGTCTTCGTGCTTTCACTTCATTGAATACTTGACTATGGCTTGCCTAGTGTAGTTTACCTTCCGCTGCATGTCAATAGGTTCATTTCTATTGTTTGTCTTCGAAACTCCCATGTTTTGAAGACTTTCATAAAAATCGCCTATTCACCCCCCTAGTCGATAACTAGCACTTTCAATTGGTATCAAAGCAAGGTACTCCCTTGTTCTGTGTGATTTGGTTTAACCACATGGAGTTTTAGCTATGTAGACTGCAGGGATAATCAAAGTTCCGCTGCATGCCCCGTCTTCATGGCACTGATTACCCCTACTGGAAGAATAAAATGCGCATGCATCTTGAAGCCATTGATGTCGACCTCTGGTATGTCATCAAGAACGGCGTTCCCAAGGGCTCTGAAGGTGTCACCCCTGCTGATGTCAAGAAGTTCATTCAACTGGATTCTACTGCTAAGAACATCATCTGTGGTCATCTAACCAAAGGACAGTATGGCCGTGTGAGTGCTCTGGAAACTTCGAAGCTAGTCTAGGACTGGCTCTCCAAGGTCAACGAAGGCGTCTCAACTCAGAGAGATCAAAGGATCACCGTCCTTCGCAACCACTTCAACCGCTTCAAGAGAACTGACCATGAGAATGTCCAGCTAACGTTTGATCGCCTCACTGATATCACTAATGAGCTTCATGCTCTTGGCGCCACTGAGATCACCAAGCATGAAATCATCAAGACACTCCTAAGATCACTTGATAGCTCGTTTGACACCCTAGCCTTGATGATCCAAGAACGCCCTGACTTCAAGACTCTTGATCCGTCTGACATACTTGAGAGGCTCAACACACATGAGTTCCAGTTATCTGAGAAAAGAGATATCTATGGTCCTAGCTACGGACGTACTCGCGCTTTGAAGGCAAAGGCTGTTTCCTCATCTGAAGAAAAATCTGACTGCAGTTCTGGTGATCCTGAAGACATTGGAAAGGAGCTTGCTATGCTTGTGAAGATGTTCCAGAAATTCACTAAGAAGAAAGGCTTCAGAAAGTCTTCACGATCCAACTCAAGAAATGATGAAGCTTCTACTCATGACCACAAGAAGAGAACATGCCACAAGTGCAAGAAACCTGGTCACTACATCTCTGAGTGTCCACAGTGGGACAATGAGAACAACAACAAGAAGAAGAGCAAGGAATATGATTCTGATGACAAGAAAAAGAAGAAATCCTCAAAGTCTTCTTCCAAGTCTTCGTCCAAGTCTTCATCACATAAGAAGAGCTCATCTGGCAAGGCTCGTAATTTTGCTGGCAAGGAGATGGATTCAAAGGAGGAGTCTGCTTCTGAGGAAGCAGAGGTGGAGTCTGAGGAGGAGTCCGACTCTGGCGTTGCAAGTTTGGCTCTAGCCACAGCCTACGTTGCCAAGTCCATCTTCAACACTGAAGACAATGGCTCCGTCACCAACGCTGATGCTAATGATAAGGACGACTCTGCCCCCACCTACTACTTCATGGAACATGGTGCCAAGGTAAACTCATGCGATGATTACTTTCAAACATCAAGTGAAGGTGACTCTGATTGTGAATCCAAACCTAGCTACAAAACACTTGATAAAATTGGAACTGAACAACAGAAAGCTATGGAACATATTCAAAAACTGCTAGACAAAAGCGATGACCTGTTGGACGCGGAAATGACCCGATCTCAGTCCTTAATCGAAGACATAAAAAATCTTCATGTTAAGTATGAGGAACTTGAAAGTCGTCATGAAACGCTCTCAACAACTCATGAAAAGCTTTCCTATGATTATCTTCAATGGAAGCAAGAACTTGAGAAATTGAAAGCAGTTCATGAAGATCTTCAAAAAGAGAATGAGTCACTTCGCACTCAACAGATCAGTCCCGCTCTGGAAGGATTTGAACCACCATGTATGAAATGCATTGAGCATGATAACGCCACTTCTGTTGATGAATGTTCCACTACTGCTACTGCTGCAATATCTTCAACTGCTGATGTGGTAACTAACCCCTCTGCTGAGGATACCACTACTATTGCTAATGAAAATGCTAGGTTGAAGACATTTCTTGAGACTGGGATGTACAAAAGTCTCAAAGGGCATCAGACACTATGTGATGTCCTCAAAAAGCAGATTCTGAACCAAAACCCTAGGAAAGAGGGTGTTGGGTTCGAGAGGAAAATGAATGTTGATGGCTCTTACTGGAAGCCTGAGCAGTACCCCAAAACCACATGTGTTGCTGCAAAGGGACCTTCAGTGGACCCATCCACCTTATATGGCTTCACTTGTGCTAACCCGATTATCATTGATGAATCCTTTGATGCAAACTATAAACTATTTAAGAATCAGAATGGTGAAGTGTTTGCCAAGTATATTGGTACTAACTGCAGGAATGGACCACCCTTGAAGAAGATCTGGGTGCCCAAAAGATGTCTTGAGAATCTTCTTGTGAATGTCATCATGACGCCACAAGGGAAGAAGACAAACCCTAGACCAAAGGCTTCATATGGTCCAAAGGCTTCATACAGACAGAGGACTCACAAGAGTCACCCTAACACCAATGTTTTGCAGGGAAATCATACTCAGACTTATGAATATGAGCGTGTATCATCAAACCGCTATGTTCATAAGACTAGAAACTATTCTGCTTATTCATATGAGTATTATTCACCTCCTGCAAGGCTATTTGCTAGGGATCCAAAGCCGAAGTTCTCAGATGCTGCACTTAGACTCATTGCTTCTAAGCCACCCCTGAAGATGTGGGTGGTTAAGAAAAATTAACTTTCTTTTGTAGGGAAAGGTCTCCAGCCGGAAATGAAAGGCGTTCGATGCTTATGCTGGGGACGTAAAACATCTTGTGGGGCGCAAGATAAAATGCCCCAATGGTCTTACTATGTATTTCGTTCCTAAATCACTTGCCATTCATCCTATCAGTCCTAACCTTGATCTGAGCTTTGATAATCCTCTTGTCCGTCAAATGTTTATGCTTCACAATACTCTTGGTGAAGCCTATCCACCTAACTATACTGTAGGGTATGACACCTCATCCTTCAGAATGGATTATGGACAGTGGATGCACTAATCACATGACTGGTGATCGAAGTCTTCTCATGGACTCAACCTTACATCCATCTGACAAGAGTCGCATCACATTTGCTGACACTGGTAAAAGCAAGGTATTGGGTCTAGGTAGAGTTGCAATCTCAAAGGATCAGCACATGGATAAATTGATGCTTGTTGAATCCCATGGTTTCAACTTAATGTCTGTCTCAATGCTTTGTGACTTAAACATGATTGTGATATTTGGAAAATATCATTGCCTTGTTCTAATGGAATCTGACAAGTCTCTAGTCTTTGAAGGGTACCGGAAAGATGATCTATATATGGTAGATTTCTCAGTAGGACCACAGTTAGCCGTATGTCTTCTAGCAAAAGCTTCAGAGTGCTGGCTCTGGCATCGGAGGCTAGGGCATGCTGGCATGAGGAACCTGTACACTCTCTCGAAGAAGAAACATGTCATAGGCATCGAGGGCGTCAAGTTCAACAAAGATCATCTATGTGGTGCCTGCGAAGCTGGAAAGATGACTAGGGCAAAGCATCCCTCAAAGTCAATCATGACGACATCTCAACCCTTCAAGCTGCTACACATGGATCTCTTTGGCCCTACTCACTACTCTACTCTCACTACCACTGCTTGCCTCTATGGCTTCGTCATAGTTGATGATTACTCAAGATATACATGGGTGCATATAATCCTTTACAAGAATGAAGTGCAGGATGTCTTCAGACGCTTCGCAAATCGTGCCATGATGAACTATGGTGTCAAGATCAAGCACATCAGAAGTGACAACGGCATAGAGTTCAAGAACACCGGCCTAGATCTTTACCTTGATACCTTAGGCATCACTCATGAGTTCTCTGCTCCATACACACCTCAGCAGAATGGCATCATGGAGCGCAAGAACAGAACACTTCTAGAGATGGCTCGGACGATGCTTGATGAATACAAGACTCCAAGGAAGTTCTGGCCCGAAGCCATTGACACTGCATGCCATGTAATCAACCGTGTTTATCTTCACAAGCTTCTGAAGAAAACATCCTATGAGCTCCTAACTGGTAAGAAGCCAAATGTCAGTTACTTCAGAGTATTTGGTGCTAGGTGCTGGATCAAGGATCCACATCACACTTCAATGTTTGCACCGAAAGCACATGAAGGTTTTATGCTTGGTTACGGAAAGGATTCGCAATCCTACAGAGTCTTCAACCTCTTTCACTATAAAGTGGTTGAAACTGTAGATGTGCGGTTCGATGAGACTAACGGCTCGCAAAGAGAGCACCTGCAAAATGGGCTAGATGAAGTTCCACCTAGTGAATCCATCAAGCTTATGGGAACTGGAGAAATCATACCTTCTGAGGCACAGGCTGAAGAGGAACTTATCATTTCTGCGCCTAATCAACCTGAAGATAGTACTCAGCCTGAAGCCAGTGCTCAAAATGAACACAATGATCAGCAAGAGCAAAATCTTCGTCCAGTTCATCCTCGTGTTGCAAATGAAGTACAGTTTGAGAAGATAATTGATAACATCAATGCACCTGGTCCACTCACTCGTTCAAGAGCAACGCAGCTAGCAAATTTCTATGGGCACTTTGCATTTGTCTCAATATCTGAACCCAAGAAAGTTGCTAAAGCCTTCATGGAACCTGAATGGATTCAATCTATGCAAGAAGAGCTTCAACAGTTCAAACTGAACAATTTATGGGAATTGGTCAAGCGTCCTGATCCTCGCAAGCACAACATCATAGGCACCAAATGGATATATCGCAACAAGCAAGATGAGCATGGTCAAGTGGTCAGAAACAAGGCTCATCTTGTTGCTCAAGGATATACTCAAGTTGAAGGGATTGACTTCGATGAAACATTTGCTCCCGTGGCTAGGCTTGAAGCCATTCGCATACTGCTAGCCTATGCCAACCATCACAACATCCTTCTGTATCAAATGGATGTGAAGAGTGCCTTTCTCAATGGAAAGATTGAAGAAGAAGTGTATGTTGCTCAACCACCTGGCTTTGAAGATCCAAAACATCCTGACATGGTATACAAGCTCAACAAGGCACTGTATGGCTCAAACAAGCCCCTCGTGCCTGGTATGACACACTCAAAGACTTCCTGAAGAGAAAAGGCTTCAAACCTGGTTCTCTAGATCCTACACTATTCATGAATACATATGATGGAGAACTATTCGTGTGCCAAATCTATGTGGATGACATTATCTTCGGCTGCACTAACCAGAAATACAGTGATGAGTTTGGGCACATGATGCAAGATTAATATCAGATGTCCATGATGGGTGACCTGAAGTTCTTCCTAGGTCTTCAAATTCGTCAGCAAAGCAATGACATCTTCATATCTCAAGAGAAATACCTCAAAGACTTCCTGAAGAAGTTTGGAATGCAAGATTGCAAAGGTTACACGATGCCAATGCCAACCAAAAGTCATCTGGGTCCTGACTCCAATGGTAAAGAGTTCGATCAAAAGGTATATCGCCCCATGATTGGTTCTTTACTTTATTTATGTGCATCTAGGACACATATCATGCTTAGTGTTTGCATGTGTGCCCGATTCCAAGCGGCACCAAAGGAATCGCATCATTTAGCTGTGAAGCGAATTCTTCGATATTTGGCTTACAACCCAACACTAGGATTGTGGTACCCAAAGGGCTCAGAGTTTGATCTAGTTGGATTCTCGGATGCTGATTATGCTGGTGACAAGGTGGATCGCAAGTCTACATCAGGCACATGTCACTTTCTGGGACAATCACTTGTCTGTTCGTCTTCAAAGAAGCAGAACTGTGTATCTCTCTCCACTTCTGAATCTGAATACATTGCTGCCGGATCTTGCTGCGCTCAGCTTCTATGGATGAAGCAAACACTCAAGGACTATGGCATCCATCTGAAGCAAGTACCACTCTACTGTGACAATGAAAGCGCCATCAAGATTGCCAACAACCCAGTTCAGCACCCGAAGACAAAGCACATTGAAATTCGTCATCACTTTCTCAGAGATCATGTTATGAAGGAAGATATTGATATCATTCACGTCAACACTCAAGAGCAACTGGCAGATATCTTCACAAAGCCCTTGGATGAGAAAAGGTTTTGCAAGTTGCGGTGTGAGCTAAATATCTTAGAATCCTCAAATGTCCTATAATTGGACACACATCTTGACACTTATGCATATTGATGACTTAGATGTGCAACACACGAAGTAAAGTATATCTTCAAACAATGAAGACATACACTCTAAGTGTGAGTACATTAATGTGGAATTTGACTTCGGAGCGCCACGATAATTGTGCGCCGTGTCTGGGTCTTGTTGGCGTTCTGGGAACGGGGGTCCCCAGACTTGCCTGCCTGCGGCCCACGGCGTGGTTGTGCTAGCAGGCCCGTACGGCCCACCTTCATCAACAAGGCATTCAAGACCCTCACGAGGGGGCATGCCTCGCGAGGCGGGCAACGCAAGACCTCCTCAAGAGCGACCTCACCAGGCAGGCTCGCGAGGGGCGGAGAGATCAAGGCCAGGAAAACCTCGCGAGGTTCTCATGACGTGAGCCATGACGATCGAGACCAGGCGGGCGCCAGCGCGCGCAGCGTCCTTGTTTCCCCTTTGGTGCTAGGAAGGCAAGCGGAGGCGCGGAGTACCGAGGCATCAAGCAAAGGTTTCCATATCGGTGCAACGAGACCAAGACCAGCATGACGGCAAGACGGAGGTCACCATGGAGCCCAAGGCGGCGTCACCACCAGAGCCTTTTGCAGGCGAAGACTACTTTTGTCATGATAAGCTGTACTAGCTGTCCCCTTTCAAATTGATCGTTGTTGGCTCCCTTCCTGCTCAATATTTGGGGAGAGGACTAGGGCCTCTATAAATAGGACTAGCCACCATCGTAGGAGGCAACTCATTCGGAGGCCTCGAATCTGATCTTGAGCCAATCCTTAGCCACACACCGAGCACAAGAAGACCTCAACCCCAGGAGGCTGTTCTTCCCCTTGTACTGTTCATCATCAGCCCAGAAGGCAATTCACCACCACCACACTGGAGTAGGGTATTACACCACAACGGTGGCCCGAACCAGTATAAATCTTGTGTCCCTTGTGTTGTGAGTTTGTCGAGTTCGTTCTTGAGATCTTAGCAAACCTAGGGCGTGGATCGGTAGGGAGGAAATCTTCATGCGCACCCCAGTGTTCGAACCTTAAGGGTTTTGCCGGATCCCGTGATCCGACATCTGGCGCGCCAGGTAGGGGCGCGCCGAAGCTTCCTTTCCGTCGTTTCGCGTCCAGTTGCTCCGCCGTCTCCATGGCGGACGCTCGCCGTGCTCGTGCTGAGCGTCGGGCTGCCCATGCCACGCGCGTTGCTCAGACGGTCCCTGTCGGCGGGCCACCTCGTCGTTCTCCGTCGCCTGCCGCCACCGGCCCGACGGGGAACGAGCAGCAAGCATCCTCGTGGCACCCCTCGATGCGGCGGGACGGCCGCACCACCACTCCTTCGCTGACATCGGCCGGATCCTCACCCCATGCACGTCGCGCTCCCATGGACGAGCGGGCCGCGCTCCTCATGGATCACGAGCTTCTGCGTTACCGCCCAGTCGACGACCTCTACGAGGACTGGCTCAGCCGCATCACTGAGCTTGTGCTCTCCGCAGGGGGCTCCCCTACACCGTCCCTCTCTCTGCCTCTCCCTCCGCCAGCTACGGGCGACGTAGCTCACGGAGCACCTCCAACACCTCTGCCCCAAGACGGTGCCCTGGCGCCAAGGCGCGCGGCTCCATGACGCGACCCACCGCGTCCGGTGCCCGCGCGTGAAGAAAGAATCTGTCATGAAGTCCCTCGACCTCAAGAGAGCGCTCCGCCACTCATCGCACCGCCGCGCCTTGATCGTTTGCTGCGGCAAGGCCCCGCGCCGCTTGCCGTAGCAGCGCCCGTGCGCCAAGACCAAGCTTCACCTCCAAGGCGGGCCCCGGTGACCACGGCCGGCTGCCGCGCCTTCACCCCCGAGCTGCGTAGCGTCGCCTGGCCGGGCAAGTTCAAGCCATATCTGCCTCCTCGCTACGACGGCACCCCCGACCCCGCGGAGTTCTTGCAGCTCTACGAGCTGAGCATCGAGGCGGCCAACGGCGACGAGAAAGTCATGGAGAACTGGTTCCCCATGGCTTTCAAGGATGGAGCCCGCTCCTGGCTCCTGAACCTGCCCCCAGGCTTGATCTCCTCCTGGGACGAGATGCGCAACCGTTTTGTTGCCAACTTCCAGGGCACTCGCGACCGTCCGTCGACCGCGGGTGACTTGCGCCGCGTCAAGCAACAACCAGGAGAGACCCTCCAGAAGTACATCCAGCGCTTCAACAACATCCACCTCAAGATCCCCAAGGTGATGGATGAGGCCATCATCTCCGCGTTCTCTGATGGCGTCCGCGACGTCAAGATGAAGGAGGAGCTCGCTATCCACGAGGAGTTGTGCACGTCTCTGGAGTTGTTCAACCTGGCGACCAAGTGCACAAGAGTTGAGGAGGGGCGCTTCTCCCTCCTCGAGCTCCCAGCTGCGGACCCGGAGGAGAAGAAAGCCAAGGCCAAGGACATGAAGCGCAAGGGAGTAGCTGTGCTCGCGGCGGAACCAGACAGCAAGCGCGGCAGAGACCAGCCCGAGTCATCCAAGAGCAGCCAACCGTTCTGCGCCTTCCATAACCTGCATACCCACAACACCAGCGACTGTCAAGAGCTCAGAGCCATTCGAGAAGGACGCTTCGGTCGACGCCCCGAGCGCAGCGACCGGGGCTACGGCCGAGGAGGATGACGTGGTGGCGGACGCTGGGACGACCGTGGCCCGCGCCAGGAGTGGCGCGACCGGCCTCATGAGGACCGCTAGCAAGATCAGCCTCGCGAGGGCGCCTGGAGGGATTAGCCTCGTGAGGATCGTCCTCAGGGTAACGCTGGACTCCCTCCACTACCGCCACTGCCAAGAAGGAATGACGACCAGCATCAAGATGAGGGGGCTAGGGGCTTCCAGGAGCCGCGTGCTATCGCCTGTATCTTGGGTCGAGCTCAGGCCCCAGCCTCGCATCGTATCTTCAAACAGTCTGCTCATGAAGTGAATGCAGTGCTCCCCAAGCTAGAGGCCACATGCCCGCTCAGGTGGTCCAAGTGCACCATCACCTTCAGTTTGGCAGATTTGCTCAAGTGCGCAGCTACCGTTGGCGCCCTCCCAATGCTTTGTTCACCAGTCATCAGCAACGTGCAAGTAACCAAGACCCTCATCGACAGCGGCGCAGGGCTCAACGTCCTGTCCGTCGACACGTTCGACAACCTCCAAGTGCCATATGACCAGCTTCATCCTACCAAGCCTTTCTCAGGAGTGACCGACGATTGCACCACACCGATAGGGCATGTCCACCTCCTTGTCACCTTCAGAGAACGCAACAACTACCGCACCGAGCTCATCAACTTCGACATCGCCTACATCCGCCTGCCATACAATGCAATCCTCGGGTACCCAGCCCTGGCCAAGTTCATGGCGATGACCCATCACGGCTACAATGTCTTCAAGATGCCAGGAAGCGGCGGAATCATCATGGTCCCGTGCGAAGAAAGAGATGCGGTGTGCTCCCTCGAGCGTGCCTTCCAAGCCGCAGCAATCGACGACCCCGATAGCAAGGGCGAGCGCCCCCCTGAGGCCACCCCCAAGAACAAGAAGCAGCAGCACCATGCAGGGTCTCAGGCAAGCGGTGCCTCGTCAGGATCGGCGCCCTCACCTGGGGCGCCTCCCTCCATCGCATAGGAAAGCGCGCCCGGCGCCCCTCTCGGGCAGGGCTCGGGGGCTCTCTTCTGGAGGGCCTCAGACTTTGCCAACATCACGAGGGAGGCTCTTGGGCACCACTTGGAGGCGTGCTTCACGGCACCTTTCCCTCAGGAGGACACAGGGCAAGGAGTGCCCACCGTTCAGGAGTTCATCACCAAGACCACTCAGGAACTGCAAGATGCAAGGGCCATGCGCGGCGGCCGCCGCTCACCGGGCGCTGCTCCCCATCCAGGCGAGGATGCCGGGCTGCGCGTCTGCGTCGACGTCCCAGGGCTCAACAGGGTCGCTGTCGATGTCAAAACCGGCAGATCTCGGGTAGGGGGTCCCGAACTGTGCGTCTAGGATCGATGGTAATAGGAGACGGGGGACACGATGTTCACCCAGGTTCGGGCCCTCTCTATGGAGGTAATACCCTACTTCCTGCTTGATTGATCTTGATGAATATGAGTGTTACAAGAGTTGATCTACCACGAGAACGTAATGGCTAAACCCTAGAAGTCTAGCCTATGAGTATATGGTAATGAATCTGTCCTATCTGGACTATGCTCTCCGGTATATATAGACACCAGAGAGATCTAGGGTTACATGAGGTCGGTTACATAGGAGGGAATCTTCATAGTCGGTCGCCTAGCTTGCCTTGCACGCCAAGTAGAGTCCAATCCGGACGCGGGTATAGTCTTCGGTCTTCGTGTCTTCACAGCCCATCAGTCCGGCCCATGGATAACAGGCCGGACACCCGAGGACCCTTTAGTCCAGGACTCCCTTAGTAGCCCCTGAACCTGGCGTCAATGACGAGGAGTCCGGCGCGCAGATTGTCTTCGGCATTGCAAGGCGGATTCCCCTTCCTCCGAACTTCCAAGATAGTCTTCAGACGTGATGATTGTATCCGGACCTGTTACACACCATGCACAACCGCAGAGAGAATATATATATTCCACACGAGTTCTATCCGCTGACAGCTTCCGGCAACGTGATATCACGCCCGTCCGGTCATAATTTCGAACCGTTTGTCCCACATTTCAAGACGCGGTCGCTATTGGCACGTCTTGTCAAAGCACAGATCGTGTCCCCTTATTGCGGGATTCTCATCAATGCGGGCATGGGTAACCCAACCGTGCCATTTGCACAGCCTTTGGGAATAGGCGAATCTTTAGGCGAGGGAGGAGGCGTTTAATGTTTGCTTCCTTTGTAATAGGATAAGGATCCCCTCTTCCTCTTCTCACGCTTTCTCTCCGTCTCCGCCTTCCCGATCTCGAGCTCCAGCGCCCAAGTTTTCATCTCCTTTCCACTCGAGCAACCATGTCCGGATCCAGTGGTCAAGGCAAGTGGATGGTCTCCTCCGTCAAGGAGGAGGACATTACTGAGCTCTGGGCGGCCGGATATTTGGCAAAGGGAATTGCCCACCGCTTGCCGGCCGAGGGACAAATCGTCCCCACGCCGGAGCCCAACGAGAGGGTAGTATTCCTCCCTCATTTCTTCCGCGGGCTTGGGTTTCCACTCCACCCTTTCGTCCGTGGGCTAATGTATTACTACGGGGTAGATTTCCATGATCTGTCCCCGAATTCCTTCCTCAACATCTCGGCGTTTATCGTCGTGAGCGAGGCCTTCCTCCGCATCCAACCCCACTTTGGGCTGTGGCTCAAAGTCTTCAACGCGAAGCCGAAGGTGGTGGATGGCCACCACGCGGAGTGCGGTGGGGCAATGGTGAGTAAATTGTCCAACGTCTCTTGGCCCAAAGGCACCTTTGTGGATACGGTAAAGGAGTGGCAGAAGTAGTGGTTCTACATCACAGAACCACGCGGCACCACCTGGGCCGCAACTGCCGAATTCCGCTCCGGCGCTCCTGTTCGACTCACCTCTCTGGTCGAGAAGAGTCCGGACTAGTGTTCCCCTGACGAGCTGATAGCGCTACAGACACGTGTTCAGAGCATGGTAACCAAGAGCGTCAAGCTCGTCGATGTGATCCAGGTGATGTTAGTTCGCCGGATCCTTCCATGCCAGCTCCGAAGCCGCCCGTTGTGGGAGTTCAATCCGAAGAAGCACCAGACCCTGGTGAGGCTCTTCGTGACTACGCACGAAGGCGCATGGAAATTGCTCTTCAAGGGTAATGAGAAACCACCGGCCACGGATTCAGACCGTGGTCACGATTGTACACACCCTGCCAGCAAGGTATGTTATTTCGACTGTATCCTCAACCTAATTGTTTCGAGGATGATGTCTGAGCTTTTATTACTGCTCTTTCAGGACTGGATGGAGAGGGCAAGGCGGATCCAGTGTCCGGCTCCGCTGCCGGAAGAACCAGTCATCCCGCGTCTGGCGAAGATGCTGGTGCCGGCGCCATATAAGGCACCGGAGAAGAAGGCCAAGAAGAAGGCAAAGGGAGCCAAGAGTGGCCTCCGTCGTAAGGGTACTTAGGACGCAGCGTCCGAAGACGACGAAACTCATTCCTTTGTCCCTGAGGACAATGACGGGGAAGAGGAGGAGGAGGAAGAAAACAATCCTCCCCCTGAGGAGAGGAAGAAGAAGAGGGCGGCTCCGGCGCATCCGGAGGCGGAGGTACCCGAAAAGGGGAAGGGCGCTCTGGCGGCCAACACCGCGTGGGACGTGGACAATAGTCCGGAGCGACGTCCCCGCACTAAGCCTCAAGCCGCCTTGTGAGTGACACGGCTTTATTGATGCACACATCAGCTCTTTCCTCTTTATTATTTTAACTTAGTTAACTACACCATTGCAGTCCGGCCCGTGATCTTATCCATCAATCCTCCTCTGGATCTTCATTGGCTTCGTTGGAGATGGCGAGCAGGTCGCCACCGCCTGCTTACTCCCCCGGGGCCGGGGACAACACCGAAGTGCTGTCCCAAGGGACCGCTCCGAAAGGAGGAGCCCAGGATGCTGTTCGGGAGGCGCCAAAAGGCGAGACCTCCACTGCCGGACACGTGGGGGATCCAATCCCCATGGAGACTGGCGAAGAGGGCCTATCCAGATCGGCCCTCAGCCGAATACGGTTCCGAAGCCCCCTATGGCTCCGGAGTCGGGCGAGCAGCTCCCTTTGAAGGGGGTGTGCCGCCTCCACCGGTGGCTCCTGTCCATCCAGGAGCGTTGGATGATCTGATGGGGGTGCTTCGAAGCGCCTCCGTCATGGACGAGCACCGCGTCCTTATGGGTGCGGTGATCGAGAAAGTTCAGTCTGCCAAGAGCGGACTAAATGAGGCCTGCGGCAGCCTGTTAACAGGTTTTGAGGTAAGTGATAGAGAAGCTATGCCCGTGCACAAGCGGAAGCACTACGCTCCGCACTGGTGATAAACAACTGAGGGAGGCCTCACGGCCGTACCAACCTCAGGGAGCCCAGAGCTCAGTGTCCGGCCTCACCGCAATGCCTCCCCTCGGGAGAGTCGCGCGAGGGGGCTGGGCACGGGGGCTGCGCTCGGGTCACGCTCGAGCGCACGCCGCCCAAGCCAGGTCCCTCGGACCTGGTCGTCGCACGCCCCTCCCGAGCCGAGCCTCGGCGAGGGCAAAGGATGGAACTGTTTGCGCGTTAACGGGGACTCCTGAGCATCGCGACTCAGGAGCCTAACTGGTCACGTATCCCCTCACTCCTTGGTCCGTCCAGGTCTCCGGTCGGCCCAATGACGGTTGAGGTATGCGCGGGGCCGGGCCCTGCCAACGTAGAACACTAACCTATCCTCGTGTCTCCTTCCTATAAGCTGTTTGCGCATCAAGGGGGACTCCTGAGCATCGCGACTCAGGAGCCTAACTGGTCACGTAGCCCCTCACTCATTGGTCCATCCTGGTCTCCGGTCGGCCCAACGGCGGGTGAGGTATGCGCGGGGCCGGGCTCTGCCGACGCAGAACATAAAGCAAATAGGAAGAAAATCGCAAAATCTCAAAGAAAATATTACAAGCCATATCGTTCTCCCAAATATCAAGCACAAGTTTGAACGCCTCCACGAGGCATGATGCATGTTGTGGGAATAAAACAGGGAAGCAGCCGCAAGCAAGTCACCCCTGGACACCGCCGTCACCCGCAGAAGGTGCTCCTCCCTTGGTGGCGTCTTCTTCGCCTGCACCGTCAGCTGGGGCCGCAGGATCGGTGGCATCGCCGGGCGAAGGTGCAAGGACGAAGCCACAGAACCTCTTCAGCAGGGCCTCCACTTGACCCTTCACGGCTGCGGTGGCAGCCGTGCAGTGTTCATCAGCTACAGGCTCCAGCAGCTCGTCAAGACGAGCACTAGGGTCATGAAGGTATAGATGGTTGAAGACACGCGTCAGCGCGGCTGAAGAAAGGACACGAGCCTCTGCCTCTGCCATGGGACCGATGCCCTTCATGACTTCCTCAAGCGCCTTCACCGAGTGGAGAAGCAGCTGAGTGGGGCCATCTTCATCGGTGGTCAGCAGCTTCTCCAAGCCCTTCTCGTATAGTGACTTCAGCGCCACGCTGGACCTCTCCTCAAGAAGCGAGAAGGCCACGCAGTCTTCAGCCAGGACCTTCGCCCTGGCGTCAAGATCGGCCTCCCTCGCCTTCGCCTCCCGCTCCAACTCCTCCAGCCGGCTGCGCTCCGCGGCTTGTGCCTTCGCCAGCTCCCCCAGCTCGGGCATCGTGGCCCTTGATGGCGTCCTCCCGAGCCCTCACCTCCTCCTCCCTCGCCTGGCGGCCACGTGCTTCTTCTGCGTGCTGGTCACGCAGGCTCTTCAGCTCGTCTTCCAGCTCTCGGCAGCGCTCGCGGGCGGCCTTGTCGTCCTTCAGCGCCGCCTAGCGATCGACTGCAGCTTTAGCGGCAGCCTGCTTCTCCTTCTCGGAGGCCGCCGCGGCCGGGCTCAGCGACGCTCGAATCGCCGAGTCGGAGTGAAGCCAGCCAGAGGCCAGCTCCAGGCGCTCGGCTACCAAGCGCGGGTCCGTGCCCAGGAGATCTTCCCGCAGCTGGGCCATCTCCGAATGGACATGCTCCAAGACGGTGGAGGAAGCAGAAGAACCTAGGGCCAGAGGTGCAGCAGGAGGAGGAGGCGGCGTTGTCACCAGAGCCTGGGAGACCAAGGGTTCCTGAGCCTTCGGGAACTCATCAGCCGAGCCAGGCACCGGCACTTCCGGAGCCAGCGGGGCCACGGGGGCTGACTCCTCCCGACGATGCTCCTCTTGGCCTCGCGAGGGCGACCGGGTTGGGGAGGTGCGAGTGCTGTCGCCTCCTTTCTCCGCAGAGGAGGGCGCGGCCGCTGTATCCTCCTTCCTTTTCTTCGCCGAAGGCATCGGCCTGATCAACCAAGGGTGAACGTTAGAAAATAGCAAGTACAAGCAGGAACAAGACGAAGCTCGAAGCACTTACTGATCCACCGCGACATAGTCCACCCGCCGCTCCGGGACCAGAAGAGGGCGCAGCACAAGGGCCAGATCCGGCTCCAGGCGGCGTCAAGGCGGAGGCAGCACCTCGAGGAACCAGCGACGACATGCCCCTCGTCAGGATAACGGGCAGCTCTCCCTCCTCCTGGCGGGCATCGACCTCGGCGTCGTCGGGAAGGGCGCGGAGGATGTCAGCTTTGCTCAAGGGGGAGGTCTCCCCCATCTCTTCGGGGGTCACCTCCGAGTCTTCTTCTTCCCTTTCCTCCTCCCCGTGGGACTCATCAGAAGACAGCTCCACTGGCTTCGGCGCTGCAGGGGCCCCGGTAAGCACCGGCAGCACCAGCCCGCGCGCGTCAAAAGTCGGCCGGGCGGCCACGATCTGCTCCCAGTCCATACAGCGGAACAAAGGAACGAAGGCGCTCGGCGGGTGCTCCTGGTTGTCCCCAACCAAGAGGCGCAGAACTACAGTCAGCTCGTCATTGGGCAGGGCCTCCGGGCTCAGGCAAATCTCGTCTTCTTCGTCTCCAAGCCTCCGTCGGCAGCGGCAAGCATGGGTGGATGCACTTGGCGCCCATCATGACCCATATGGCCTGGAGGTTGTCGCATTCTTCCCAGTGTTCGAGATCGAGTTGGACTTGCCGGCCGCGATGAAATTGGCGCACCCAGAGATATGACCCTTGCTGGTGCGGAGGAAGAAGTGGCGTAGCAAAGCCACGGACGGCATCACGCCCAGATACGCCTCGCAATAATAGGCGAAGATGGACAAGAGAAGGATGGAGTTGGGATGGAGATGCGGCGCCTGCAACCCGTAGTGGCCGAGGACCTCGTAGAAGAAATCAGAGAAAGGAGGAACCAACTCAGCAGCGATACTGCTCATGAAGAAGGGGAAGAACGTGCTCCCCTCGGGCTCAGGCATATCGGAGGCAGCCCGGAGCTCCGTCTTCCCCCTCTCGTTGCTCTCCCCCGCCGTCAGCAAGCGCATGGCGGCAAGGCTCTTCTCCGAGACGTTGGGTACGTCGAGTGCTGGTTTGTACCAAGCCGGCGACGAGGAGGGCTTGACCTTACGCGGCGCCATCGATCACTGATGCGGTGGAGGATGGAAGCAGATCTAAGGATTTCGAAGGCAGGGTACAAGAAAGGGGATCTTAGCAAGGCGAAGGGAAGAAATGAAGGCAAGCACTGTCTGCGCCAGCCTTTTGTCAAGTCGGGCAGGTGCCGAGGCAGCGTGGGGAAACGGAGACGCCCACGTCCAATCAACCGCCACGCGTCGACCAAGGCCACAGGCTATTGGGGCCCTCGGCACTCCGCACTTGTCCTTCGGCTTTGCCTCGAAGCCAAGCCCGAGCGCGCCTTGGGCCCGGGGGCTACTGTCGGCGTTCTGCAAACGGGGGTCCCCAGACTTTCCTGCCTGCGGCCCACGGCGTGGCTGTGCTAGCAGGCCCGTACGGCCCACCTTCATCGACAATGCATTCAAGACCCTCGCGAGGGGCCAAGCCTCGCGAGGCGGGCGACGCAAGACCTCCTCAAGAGCGAACTTGCCAGGCAGGCTCGCGAGTGGCGGAGAGATCTGTCGGCGTTCTGGGAACGGGGGTCCCCAGACTTGCCTCCCTGCGGCCCACAGCGTGGCTAAGCTAGCAGGCCGTACGGCCCATCTTCATCAACAAGGCATCCAAGACCCTCGCGAGGGTCCAAGCCTCACGAGGCGGACAACGCAAGACCTCCTCTGGAGTAGCCTAGCCAGGCAGGCTTGCGAGAAGCAGAGATATCAAGGCGGGGCAAAACCTCACGAGGCTCTCATGACGTGAGCCAAGACGCACGACACCAGGCGGGCGCCAGCGCGCGCAGCGTCCTTATTTCCTCTTTGGTGCCAAGGAGGACAGCGGAGGCGAAGAGTACCGAGGCATCAGGCAAAGGTTGCTATATTGGTGCAACGAGACCAAGACCAGGAGGACGACAAGACAGAGGTCATCATGGAGCCCAAGACGGCGTCACCACCAGAGCTTTTCGCAGGCGAAGACCACTTTTGTCAGGATAGCTTGTACTAGCTGTGCCCCTTCAAATTTGCCCGCCGTTGTTGGCTCCCTTCCCGCTCGATATTTGGGAAGAGGACCAGGGCCTATATAAGTAGAGCTAGCCACCATAGTAGGGCATCTCATCTGAGCTTGATCCAACCTGATCGAGAGCCTTGCCACAAGAACACCTCAACCTCAGGAGGCTGTTCTTCCCTTGTACTGTTCATCATCAGCCCAAGAGGCAATCCACCACCACCACACTGGAGTAGGGTATTACACCACGACGGTGGCCCGAACCAGTATAAACCTCGTGTCCTTCTGTGTTGCGAGTTCGTCGAGTCCGTCCGCGAGATCTTAGCGAGCTAGGGCGTAGATCGGTAGGAGGGAAAGACTTCGCGCGCACCCCAGTGTTCGAATCTTAAGGGTTTGCCGGAACCCCACATCCGACATTTGGCCCGCAAGGTAGGGGTGCGCCAGAGCTTCTTCTCCACCAACCAGCTCGCCGACGCTCCACAGCCACGATGTCCGGCAACTCAAGGGCCGGCTCCGATCGCTGGGCAGCCTGGCCAGCCCGGACAGCGCCGCCTGGCCAAGAAGATCTCGACCCCGCACTTCAGGCGGCGTGAGCGCCGCCAAACTTTGCCTGACGCGGACAGCGCGGCCAGGCGTCATCCACCCTCACCTCGCGGCAAGTACGAGTCGCGGCAAGAGCGGCGAGTCATGCCGCAGCAACGGCGCCGCACTGTGACACCCAAAAATTTTATTTGTCTTTTTCAAACTTTTATTTGATTTGAGGGGTGTTATTTAAAATTTTCTTCTATAGGACTCTCCCTCTCAAAAACTTTCTTTTATGACAAGTGTTTCATTTGGATTCACCCAAGACTTGATTTTGGTCTTGGAGGTTTTTCCTTCTTATGTGGACTCAAAACCAAATGCTTTTCACTTGGGAAATTTCTTTTGAAAAATCTTTTAAACAATCCTATGGCTTTTGGAGTGATCTTTTCCCCTTTCAAAAATCCCTCTTGCCATGACCTAAGTGGAAATTCCCTCACAAAAGCCTTTCCCCATCTTTGGATCATGATTTACTTCAAATCCAGCAAGTTGAACCTCCCCATAAATTTTCTTCCATTTAATTCTTATCAAAAATAATTTCTGCCCTCTACGTTGATCCTTGGAGGTTTTCAAAGGAACTACCCTTTCTACTTTGAATTTTGCCTCCAAACCAATTTCCCTAGCTAGTCCTTAGAGCCCTCAACCAAGATCCATGAAGATCCACTGGTCTCCAGTTCAAATATTTCAAATTGTGCTTGCTGCAAGTTTGGACCATATTTCCCAAATTTGATGAAATTCATTTGAATTCTCCTCCTAAAAATGTGAGAAAATTCAGGCAGCCTCTGGGTGCATTGAGAGGTCACCTCACCAAGTCCCAGCTCCAATTTTTTTTTCTTCATGCCAAATCATTTTGTCGAACGGTTTTAGTAAACAGTTTCTGTTTCTGTCAAGTTCAGAAAATTCAGAGAAACAGTTTCAGTAAACTGCTGTCGTTTTCTTCAGAGCCCGATGTCGATCTCGCCAGTACCGCGGTGGCGCCTTGCTCCCTGTCCCCTCCTTCTTATCCCTGCGCCGCACGATCGCCTGGAGGTTTGCGGGCGTCGGCGACGAGCAGGAGGAGGTGCGCCACCCCGTGAGCGACGGCAGTAGCGGCTTTGCGGCTGCCAGAGAGAGGCGCAGCGTGGACGGCGCCGTCCAGCGCTGCCCAAGCCACCGGAGGCCGCCGCGTGGCCATCCACTCACCCGTGCGCGCTGCCATCCTTCGTCGTGAACTGCTAGGCGCGGAGCGCGCTCTCTGCCGCCGCCGTGCCCGTACGGCCGCCCCGTCGAGGATCGGTGCATTACGCCTTGCCCGACCGAGGTTTAGCAGTGGAACGGCACCAGTGATCTTCCCTTATGGTGCCTAGCCCCCTAAACCCCCTGCCCAACCTCTGCCTCGTCGTAATCGCTCGCCGGAGATATCCCGTTCACGGCCACCCCCTCGGATCGCCTATAAATAGAGGCCCCGAGCTCGAACTCGAACCCACACCATCTCTGCAATCCACCAATACCACGCCAAGCCACTGGAAGAGCCCCGAGAGAGCCTTCTTCCCCAACTCCGGCCGCCTCGACCCGCCACGGGACCCAGCTCGATTCGCTCCCGTGCGTGCACCCCTACCCCTCAGCTCTTGCCAGTAGCTTTCTAGTGCATCCACTCTGCTGACCCGCGCTTCAATTTGGAGTTTGCAGCACCCACCAGAGTACTCCACCATCGCCCAAACCACCGTACGCCGGAGAAAGTGTCGCCGTCGACGTAGTGCTCTCCGACGACCAAGTCCACCACCCACCGACACGGAAGAACACCCTGATCATCTTGGTACCCTCCGATCTCCCTGCCTCGCCATGGTTCAACGCCGGCGACCACCGCAGCCTTCGTGCGCCGGCGAAGTTTTAAACCTGACGTGTGGACCCCCCCGTCAGCCTCTCTTCTTTCTCTCCCTCGAACCGTTTTCTGTTGGCGCCTTCGGGCAAATGCGCTTTCTCTTTGGGCTGGCGCCTTTTACTCCGAACCGTTTTCTGTTTTCTCAGTTAAGTCCCTGGATCTTTTCTGTTTCATCACAGATTAGTCCCTGGACTAAAACCCTTATAACTTTTAAATAAAAGATGATTTTTGATTGATTCTTTTTCTGTCAGTCTTATATTTTCATCTAGTTTTTATAGTATTTATTTGGAAAAAATTTGGAACAAATTTTATGCACGCGATGATTTTCACGTTAGTGTACGTTTTCGCTATACCGTAGGTTCCGGAGGAGGTGACGGAGCCGCGAACTTCGCCGAGCTAGACTTCGACTTCTCCGAACCAGGCAAGCATGTTTGAACCTTCGATATGATAGGTGTTTTGCATGTTTGCTTGAATGGTTTGTGCATGGCATATGAGCATCGGTGAGTATCTCGTTGCATGTAAGGCAACTATCCGTGTGTGCCGAAGTTACCGTGATCTCTGATGAGAGATGGCCTAGTCATGTGGTTACATGAAAGGCAGTAAGGTGGTATTGTTGCAGCATGCCAGCCTTACGACATCCGATAAACTCCGACTTTAACGTGAACTGAGTCACGTTACCGTTCTTCCCCTTTCGTGCTGCCACATGTTTTCTGCAAAGAATACGGTTTAGTAAGTTGTTAACCTCTTTCCGTGTACACACCAAATGGAGGGGCCGGGATGAGGGTTAAATGGTCCTGGATTAAAGCCAGTCATCCGGTCAGGGGGCATGGGTGTTTCCGGTTGGGACCGAGAAGGGGGCACCCCTTAGAGCGCGCGTATATAAATTTGATCCCATGCTACGCGAGGTTGTAGCCTCCCCGTCTCAAGGTTTTTCTTGAACGTTGCCGAGGGTGATTCCTGGCATCGGAATGTTGAATGGGTGTGTACTGGTTAGATGTGTTTCTCCTAAAACACCGTAAACGGAACTAGTCCCCGTGACTACTGAAATCCGTTGGCTGTGGTTAAAGTACAAACTCTGCAGAGTCAAATCCTTCCGAGTCATCGTATCCATGGTCAAGGACCGTGGCGAGTGTATCCACATCTATGATCAATCCTCATGGTAAATCCCCGGTGAACAAGCTTGAGTGGTATACTCGTTTGAATTGTTATTCCTGTGGATGGACTAACCTTTATTTCATCACGTATCTGAATATTTCCTTGTTGTGATATTAAATTCATGAGCTGCGAAATTATTAAGTTGTGAAATATAAGCCCTTTATGTGATGTCGCTCAGACGTCCGACTGTGGCACGCTCGTTATTTACTTTTAATATAAGCCCTTTATGGGATGTCGCTCAGACGTCCGACTGTGGCACTCTTGTTATTTACTTTTGATATAAGCCCTTTTTGTGATGTCGCTTAGACGTCCGACTGTGG
>NC_057814.1:202982533-202992470 GCF_018294505.1 Triticum aestivum | reverse complement strand
TCCGACTGTGGCATTCTTGTTATTTACTTTTGATATAAGCCCTTTATGTGATGTCGCTCCGACGTCTGACTGTGGCACTCTTGTTATTTACTTTTGATATAAGCCCTTTATGTGATGTCGCTCAGACGTTGGACTGTGGCACTCTTGTTATTTACTTTTGATATAAGCCCTTTATGTGATGTCGCTCAGACGTCCGACTGTGGCACGCACTGTCATTTATATTCTATTATAAGCCCTTTATGTGGTGTCGCCTTGACGCCCGACTGCGGCATTGTATTTCACCTTTACCCTTCCGAGGAGTCTTTCAGACACTCGATTGGCCGTCAGTATTACTTTGGGATTTCGGGAGGACTACCGCCCGACTTCCCTTTTTTTATTTCCCATGCATTATTATCTCATTGTCTGAGTGCGCTTGTTAATCTGTTCATATGCATCATGTTCACATTTGTTATATCTTATGTCCGAACTGTCTTGCGAGTACTTTCATAGTACTCACCTGGCTTGTTGATTTGGCCAGATGTTGACGAAGGCGATCTCATGGATGAAGAGTTTGATAGTGAGTCCGACGCCTAGAGGAATCCCAGTCAGTCCCGTGCGATCCTGGATATTGGTCACTTGCATTATATACGCTTCCGCCACCCACAATAAGTATCCTCGAGCCTCACTCCGACGCTCGAAGGGTTGTTAGAATTAGGAGTCATGTCACCCACTTCGCTGTGATATTTCCACCACCGCTGTTATTTGCGAGCTAGTAGTTATGCCACCCTATTCGTCGTTATGTTTTATTGGCGTGCTTGTAATAAATTGTTGAGCAGTCTTCGCTCAACCTTGTATTATATTTAGTACTCCTGGTTTTTCTTCTGTGATCAAGAAATTGTCTACCCATGAGAAGGGATTCTTCTCTACTGGTCCGTAAAAGGGATCGGTTTCTAAATAAATATTTTTATTGGAAAACCGGTCGTGACAACCTTGGTATCAGAGCCAGGCTGACTGTAGGAAGCCACTAGGTGCGATCGCTAACAGGTTATTAGCGCCTTTAGTGCTTTTTCAGCATTTTGCAAATGTAGCTATTTTCTGTTGGTCATCATAAATTTATGACACGACTACTCAGAATCTTTGCCTACTTTTGTAGATGGCTGGCAGCAACTGCGAGACTCGGGTGTTCACTAATGTGCCCGAGGGGTTTGTCAAACTCCTCGTCTCCATCACCAAGCTCGCGATCGGGCCAGCGACTCGTCCGGAGTTCACGCTTTATCAGCACAAGCTCAGCGACGACGTGTCTATGCACCAGGCCGTGGTGCAATTCAAGGGAGGACGTTCTGTGTCTCGCCACTTCCGTTTTGTGGGAAGGGCCATGCCTACGGAGAGGCATGCCATGCAGATGGCTGCCCGTGAGGCGATAGCTCGCCTTCGGGACATTCTTCCTTCGATGAAGACTCGTCGCTACCGCTACCTCCCATGCCATGTGCCATATACTTGTCACTATGCATTCGCCTGCCATAGGGGAGAGCGAGATGAAGCTATCGAGATGCTTGTTGAGTATCTCAAAGCTCTGGAGGAAGATTTCGACAACCTCGTGGACGATCTTGTGGCGGCCCGCATGGACTTAGTTCGGGGCGGTTCTGCCAGCCGGAAGGAGCTTCTCCACATGGCACCGCCACTGACTTTCATCTCGTCCTCAGCATCTTATTCACCGGCCATTTTGGCCACTGCACGCCGTCTGCCTACCACTAAGGAGTTCGACCGAGTCATCGCTCCTACTCCAGTCAGAGCTGCACCGCCTGCCGCACCCGCACTGCCGCCTGTCGCACCCGCGCCATCACCTCAGCGCAGTGCTACGCGATTGGAGCCTACTAGGGAGGAGGTGGAGGTTGAGTCTCCTGCACCGCTGGGTCTTACCCTCGGCAAGGGGAAGGACATCTTCACCATCTCCGACTGAGTGTGCCTAGTAGCCGCACGTGTGTCTGCATGTATGTTATGTTTTATATGTACGTTAGTTGGTAGTATTTGTGTGCGCGTCATGTAGGGTCCCGGAGGAATATGCTAGCCTAAATAACATGTCAGGAATGTGTACGCACATCCTGAGTGCTGTATCGTATGTTTGCGTTCCGCGTGTAAGATATGTGCTAAGCGGTCCTTCTCCGTGCGAAATCATTTATGTCCTTGAGAAATCTTGAGGTCTTTAAATTTTTTGCCTTTGCAAGATTTTCCTTGTGCCACACAGTTCTTCTCATGAGTTTTGCAAAATAATACCCCAGAGTGGAAAATGTCTCGTCCGTGGACTCGTTCCATGCCCAATCAACCAGAAGAAGTTTATGGAACACAGACCAGCAACAACTTCACTCAGGGACAGTCTATTCAACAGGACAGCGAAGCAGCCTTATCTCAAGTATGCCGCCTTTTCGAACAAATCCAACAGCAACACCAAGAAATGATGAATCACGTCATCAATATGGGGAATCACCGTGAGCCATACCAACCACACTCCAAGTTGTCTGAACTGCAGAAGACACGCCCTCCAACGTTTGCTCACACTGATAGGCCACTTGAAGCCGATGATTGGCTTCGTGACATCGAAAGAAAACTTATTATTGCTCAGTGTTCAGATCATGAGAAGGTGCTTTATGCACCTCACTACCTCACTGGAGCAGCTGCAGCATGGTGGGAAAACTTCCTACACATGCATCCCAGTGAACACAACATCACCTGGGAGGAGTTTAAGGAAGGCTTTCGTGGGGCACACATCACCAGGAGCATCATAAAAATCAAGAAAAGAGAATTTGATGACCTCAAGCAAAGAGGCATGTCAGTGACAGAATACAACGGTCAGTTTACCCAGCTATCTCATTATGCCTACGATGAGCATATGACTGAGAACAAAAGGATGGAAAAGTTTTTGGACGGCCTGGCGCCAGCATTAAGATGCCAACTGGTCGTACACACTTTCCCGGATTTTAAAACTCTGGTTGACAAGGCCATTACCTTGGAGAATGAGCACCGCAGTCTGGAAGGTATTCGTAAGCGAAAGAGGGACAAGACGACTCTTGCTCGCAACAACCGAAGCAAGGCTGATGTTCAGAGGATTGAAGCAAGAAAATCCACGACTACTGATGTAAGGCCAACTAGACAGTTTCATTCCAGGGACAAGGACTTCACGTACCGTCCAGGGGTCACTTGCTATGCCTGTGGTGAAGAAGGGCACTATGCCAAACAGTGCCCAAAACCAAGGAACTCGGCCCCCAAGCCGAACAATGGTGGGAATAATCCAGCCCCCAAGCGCAACAATTTCAATCCCAGCAACAATCACAGGAAGGGTCACCTGAACCATGTCACCAGGGAAGAAGCCCAGAATGCCCCAGACATCGTACTCAGTACGTTCCCTGTCAACACAGTACCTGCCACGGTTTTGTTTGATTCTAGAGCTTCTCACTCGTTCGTTTCGAGGAGTTTTGTTTTACAACATGGTTTTCCGATACTTCCCTTGGAAAAATCTATGATCATCAAGTCCACCGGGAATAAGCAGATCGCTGAGAGTTACTGCCAAGGAGTGATCATTGAGTTCGAAGGACTAAAGTTTCAAGCTAATCTCATCGTGTTGGAAAATAAAGGACTGGATGTCATCTTAGGGATGGACTGGTTGACCACCAACAAGGGATTTATTGATTGTTTCAATCGGACTGTGATTCTCACTCATCATCACGGCAAGACAATAAAGGTTACAGCTCAAGAAAGACCACGGTCACGGCAACCAAAGCTGAACAAAGTGGACATTTCAGAATTGAGAAAAGTCCCAGTGGTGTGCGAATTTCCCGACGTATTCCCTGAAGAACTACCAGGCATGCTACCAGACCGAGAGATAGAGTTCAGCATTGAACTAGCACCTGGCACCACTCCCAGCTGTAAGAAACCTTATAGAATGGCACCCTCAGAATTGGTAGAATTGAAGAAGCAGATAAAGGAAATACTGGACAAAGGATTTATTCGAGCCAGCTCCTCACCTTGGGGTTCGCCAGTATTATTCGCCAAGAAAAAGGATGGAACACTGAGACTGTGTATAGACTATCGAGCTCGCAATATGGTCACCATCAAAAACAAATATCCGATGCCACGGATAAATGATTTGTTTGACCAGCTCGCACAAGCCAAGGTGTTCTCAAAAATTGATTTAAGGTCAGGGTATCATCAATTAAAAGTACGGACAGAAGATATCCCTAAGACAGCATTCACCTCCAGATACGGATTATATCAGTTCACAGTAATGCCGTTTGGACTGGCGAACGCCCCGGCATTTTTCGTCCACCTCATGAACAAAGTGTTTATGAAATTTATGGACAAATTTGTTGTGGTGTTCATTGACAATACCCTGGTATATTCAAGGACACCGGAACAGCATGCTGAGCATCTCAGAATTGTTTTGGGAGAATTAAGGAAACATCAATTGTACGCCAAATTTAGCAAGTGTGAATTTTGGCTAAGGCAAGTTGGTTTCCTAGGTCATATATTAACCAAAGAAGGCGTGGCCGTAGACCCAGAAAAAGTCAAAGCCATACTTGACTGGAAACCACCAGCCAACGTGACAGATGTGCGGAGTTTCCTTGGGATGGCCGGATATTACAGAAGATTTATTGAAGGATTCTCCACTGTGGCAAAACAAATGACACAGTTGCTCAAGAAAGACAAGAAGTTTGCATGGACGGAAGCATGCGAGAAAAGCTTCCAAGAACTCAAGAAACTAACAACCGCACCGGTCTTAACTGTGCCAAACATACACAAGAGTTTTGAAGTGTATTGTGACGCATCTCGGAAGGGCCTCGGATGTGTACTGATGCAGGATGGCAAAGTTGTCGCGTATACTTCCAGGCAACTACGGAAGCATGAGGAAAATTATCCTACTCATGACTTGGAGCTAGCAGCAGTCATCCATGCACTCAAAGAGTGGAGGCACTTTCTACTGGGAAATCGTTGTGAAATATATACGGACCATAAGAGCCTTAAATATATTTTCACGCAACCAGAGCTAAATTTACGACAACGATGCTGGTTGGAATTGGTCAAGGACTATGATGTCGGCATTCACTACCATACAGGGAAAGCAAATGTAGTGGCAGATGCTCTTAGTCGGAACCCCAGCCTGGGCAACGGCAGTCCACAAAACTTGAGGCCTGAGTTTCAGCAGGAATTCGCTAGACTCAACATGGTGTTAGTCTCTGAGGGCACCGTATCAAATCTGGAGATACATCCCAGCCTTATGGAGCAAATTATGAAGGCTCAGCATGGACATCCCAGCATCGAAGGTATAAAGAGGAAGATGAGCCTTGGCAAGGCTTCAGAGTTCGTCACAGACAATGAAGGAATATTATGGTACGGGGACAGACTTTGCGTACCTAACATTGAGGAACTCAAGCATCAAATCCTAACCGAAAGCCACACCGCTCCATACTCGATCCACCCTGGAGGAACCAAAATGTACAAAGACATTCAGGAAAGATTTTGGTGGCACGGTATGAAAAGGGATATAGCCGCATTCATTGCTTGTTGCGATTCTTGTCAGCGCATTAAAGCCGAGCATCAAAAGCCGGCAGGGCTACTCCAGCCAAACAGGATACCTGAGTGGAAATGGGATGAAATTGGAATGGACTTCATCGTCGGACTACCTCGATCTCAACACGGAAATGATGCCATATGGGTCATCACAGATAGGCTAACCAAGGTAGCCCATTTCATTCCCGTGAAGACAACCTACTCCACTCAAAGGCTAGCCAAGCTTTATCTCTCCCGTATAGTCTGTCTGCATGGAGTCCCAAAGACTATAATATCCGACCGAGGCACTCAATTTGTCTCTAAATTCCGGGATCACTTACAACAAGCTCTGGGCACGCAACTAGCTTTCAGTACAGCGTACCACCCTCAGACTGATGGACATACGGAACGCGTGGACCAAATCCTAGAGGACATGCTGAGAGCCTGTGTGCTCACCTATGGATCTAGTTGGGAAGAAAGTTTACCGTATGCCGAGTTTGCTTACAACAACAGTTACCAAGCCAGCTTACAAATGGCACCCTTTGAAGCATTGTACGGACGGAGGTGTCGTACCCCACTAAATTGGTCAGAAACAGGTGACAGTCGTATCTTCGGCCCAAACATGCTCAAGGAAGCCGAGGAGAAGGTTAAACAGGTCAGGGACAGACTCAAGACAGCTCAAAGCCGACAAAAGAGCTATTACGATCAAAAACATCGTGAGGTCAGCTTTGAACCCGGTGATTACGTATACCTCCGAGTGTCTCCTATGAGGGGCCTGCAACGGTTCAAAATTAAGGGGAAGCTAGCCCCGAGATTTATTGGACCCTTCTGTGTAATTGCACGAGGAGGCACAGTAGCCTACCAGCTAGACCTACCCAAAGAGCTGTCAGACGTCCATGACGTATTCCACGTCTCACAATTGAGGAAATGTGTAAGTTCCCGGAGAAGCATGTATCTCATGAGAGCATTAATGTGCAACCAGATCTCACCTACAGAGAACGGCCCGTAAAGATATTGGAAGAATCAGAAAGGAGGACCCATCAGAAAACGACTAGATTTTTCAAGTTTCAGTGGAGCAATCACACCGAGGATGAGGCTACATGGGAAAGGGAAGATTTTCTTCAGGCAGAGTACCCACGGCTATTTGAGGATCAACTAGAATCTCGGGGACGAGATTTTTCCTAAGGGGGTAGGTGTTGTGACACCAAACAATTTTATTTGGCTTTTTCAAACTTTTATTTGATTTGAGGGGTGTTATTTAAAATTTTCTTCTATAGGACTCTCCCTCTCAAAAAAATTCTTTTATGACAAGTGTTTCATTTGGATTCACCCAAGACTTGATTTTGGTCTTGGAGGTTTTTCCTTCTTATGTGGACTCAAAACCAAATGCTTTTCACTTGGGAAATTTCTTTTGAAAAATCTTTTAAACAATCCTATGGCTTTTGGAGTGATCTTTTCCCCTTTCAAAAATCCCTCTTGCCATGACCTAAGTGGAAATTCCCTCCCAAAAGCCTTTCCCCATCTTTGGATCACGATTTACTTCAAATCCAGCAAGTTGAACCTCCCCATAAATTTTCTTCCATTTAATTCTTATCAAAAATAATTTCTGCCCTCTACTTTGATCCTTGGAGGTTTTCAAAGGAACTACCCTTTCTACTTTGAATTTTGCCTCCAAACCAATTTCCCTAGCTAGTCCTTAGAGCCCTCAACCAAGATCCATGAAGATCCACTGGTCTCCAGTTCAAATATTTCAAAGTGTGCTTGCTGCAAGTTTGGACCATATTTGCCAAATTTGATGAAATTCATTTGAATTCTCCTCCTAAAAATCTGAGAAAATTCAGGCAGCCGGTGGGTGCATTGAGAGGTCACCTCACCAAGTCCCAGCTCCAGAAATTTTTTTCTTCATGCCAAATCATTTCGTCGAACACCTGAAGAGCACTGTTTTGGTCAAGTTCAGAAAATTCAGAGAAACAGTTTCAGTAAACTGATGTCGTTTTCTTCAGAGCCCGATGTCGATCTAGCCAGTACCGCGGTGGCGCCTTGCTCCCTGTCCCCTCCTTCTTATCCCTGCGCCGCACAATCGCCTGGAGGTTTGCGGGCGTCGGCGACGAGCAGGAGGAGGTGCGCCACCCCGTGAGCGACGGCAGCAGCGGCTTTGCGGCTGCCAGAGAGAGGCGCAGCGTGGACGGCGCCGTCCAGCGCCGCCCAAGCCACCGGAGGCCGCCGCGTGGCCATCCACTCACCCGTGCGCGCTGCCATCCTTCGTCGTGAACTGCTAGGCGCGGAGCGTGCTCTCTGCCGCCGCCGTGCCCGTACGGCCGCCCCGTCGAGGATCGGCGCATTACGCCTTGCCCGACCGAGGTTTAGTGGTGGAACGGCACCAGTGATCTTCCCTGATGGTGCCTAGCCCCCTAAACCCCCTGCCCAACCTCTGCCTCACCATAATCGCTCGCCGGAGATATCCCGTTCACGGCCACCCCCTCGGATCGCCTTTAAATAGAGGCCCTGAGCTCGAACTCGAACCCACACCATCTCTGCAATCCACCAATACCACGCCAAGCCACTGGAAGAGCCCCGAGAGAGCCTTCTTCCCCAACTCCGGCCGCCTCGACCCGCCACGGGACCTAGCTCGATTCGCTCCCGTGCGTGCACCCCTACCCCTCAGCTCTTGCCAGTAGCTTTCTAGTGCATCCACTCTGCTGACCCGCGCTTGAATTTGGAGCTTGCAGCACCCACCGGAGTACTCCACCATCGCCCGAACCACCGTCCGCCGGAGAAAGTGTCCCGTCGACGTGGTGCTCTCCGACGACCAAGTCCACCACCCACCGACGCGGAAGAACACCCTGATCATCTTGGTACCCTCCGATCTCCCTACCTCGCCGTGGTTCAACGCCGGCGACCACCGCAGCCTTCGGGCGCCGGCGAAGTTTTAAACCTGACGTGTGGACCCCCCCGTCAGCCTCTCTTCTTTCTCTCCCTCAAACCGTTTTCTGTTGGCGCCTTCGGGCAAATGCGCTTTCTCTTTGGGCTGGCGCCTTTTACTCCGAACCGTTTTCTGTTTTCTCAGTTAAGTCCCTGGATCTTTTCTGTTTCATCTAAGATTAGTCCCTGGACTAAAACCCTTATAACTTTTTAATAAAAGATAATTTTTGATTGATTCTTTTTCTGTCAGTCTTATATTTTCGTCTAGTTTTTTATAGTATTTATTTGGAAAAAATTTGGAACAAATTTTATGCACGCGATGATTTTCACGTTAGTGTACGTTTTCGCTATATCGTAGGTTCCGGAGGAGGTGACGGAGCCGCGAACTTCGCCGAGCTAGACTCCGACTTCTCCGAACCAGGCAAGCATGTTTAACCTTCGATATGATAGGTGTTTTGCATGTTTGCTTGAATGGTTTGTGCATGGCATATGAGCATCGGTGAGTATCTCGTTGCATGTAAGGCAACTATCCGTGTGTTCCGAAGTTACCGTGATCTCTGATGAGAGATGGCCTAGTCATGTGGTGACATGAAAGGCAGTAAGGTGGTATTGTTGCAGCATGCCAGCCTTACGACATCCGATAAACTCCGACGTTAACATGAACTGAGTCACGTTATCGTTCTTCCCCTTTCGTGCTGCCACATGTTTTCTGCAAAGAATACGGTTTAGTAAGTTGTTAACCTCTTTCCGTGTACACACCAAATAGAGGGGCCGGGATGAGGGTTCCATGGCCCTGGATTAAAGTCAGTCATCCGGACAGGGGGCATGGGTGTTTCCGGTTGGGACCGAGAGGGGGGCACCCCTTAGAGCGCGCGTATATAAATTTGATCCCATGCTACGCGAGGTTGTAGCCTCCCCGTCTCAAGGTTTTTCTTGAACGTTGCCGAGGGTGATTCCTGGCATCGGAATGTTGAATGGGTGTGTACTGGTTAGATGTGTTTCTCCTAAAACACCGTAAACGGAACTAGTCCCCGTGACTACTGAAATCCGTTGGCTGTGGTTAAAGTACAAACTCTGCAGAGTCAAATCCTTCTGAGTCATCGTATCCATGGTCAAGGACCTTGGCCAGTGTATCCACATCTATGATCAATCCTCATGGTAAATCCCCGGTGAACAAGCTTGAGTGGTATACTCGTTTGAATTGTTATTGCTGTGGATGGACTAACCTTTATTTTATCACGTATCTGAATATTTCCTTGTTGTGATATTAAATTCATGAGCTGCGAAATTATTAAGTTGTGAAATATAAGCCCTTTATCTGATGTCGCTCAGACGTCCGACTGTGGCACGCTCGTTATTTACTTTTAATATAAGCCCTTTATGGGATGTCGCTCAGACGTCCGACTGTGGCACTCTTGTTATTTACTTTTGATATAAGCCCTTTTTGTGATGTCGCTTAGACGTCCGACTGTGGCATTCTTGTTATTTACTTTTG
>NC_057814.1:202980128-202982319 GCF_018294505.1 Triticum aestivum | reverse complement strand
TTACTTTTGATATAAGCCCTTTATGTGATGTCGCTCAAACGTCCGACTGTGGCACTCTTGTTATTTACTTTTGATATAAGCCCTTTATGTGATGTCGCTCAGACGTCCGACTATGGCACTCTTGTTATTTACTTTTGATATAAGCCCTTTATGTGATGTCGCTCAGACGTCCGACTGTGGCACGCACTGTCATTTATATTCTATTATAAGCCCTTTATGTGGTGTCGCCTTGACACCCGACTGCGGCATTGTTATTTCACCTTTACCCTTCCGAGGAGTCTTTCAGACACTCGATTGGCCGTCAGTATTACTTTGGGATTTCGGGAGGACTACCGCCCGACTTCCCTTTTTTATTTCCCATGCATTATTATCTCATTGTCTGAGTGCGCTTGTTAATCTGTTCATATGCATCATGTTCACATTTGTTATATCTTATGTCCGAACAGTCTTGCGAGTACTTCCATAGTACTCACCTGGCTTGTTGATTTGGCCAGATGTTGACGAAGGCGATCTCATGGATGAAGAGTTTGATAGTGAGTCCGACGCTTAGAGGAATCCCAGTCAGTCCCGTGCAATCCTGGATATTGGTCACTTGCATTATATACGCTTCCGCCACCCACAATAAGTATCCTCGAGCCTCACTCCGACGCTCGAAGGGTTGTTAGAATTAGGAGTCATGTCACCCACTTCGCTGTGATATTTCCACCACCGTTGTTATTTGCGAGCTAGTAGTTATGCCACCCTATTCGCCGTTATGTTTTATCGGCGTGCTTGTAATAAATTGTTGAGAAGTCTCCGCTCAACCTTGTATTATATTTAGTACTCCTGGTTTTTCTTCTGTGATCAAGAAATTGTCTACCTGTGAGAAGGAATTCTTCTCTACAGGTCCGTAAAAGGGATCGGTTTCTCAATAAATATTTTTATTGGAAAACCGGTCATGACACGCACTCACGGCGGGAGCATGCAAACATGCGGGCGGCACTCACGGTGGCAAGGGAGCTACTGCATTGCAGGCTGATGGAGAGCGGCCGGGATACGCTGCTGGAGCGTGTTGCCGAGCTGCTGGATGCAGCGGCATCGGGAGCACCACCCTTCTGCTATCGACTTCCTCCATAGGCCACTGCAGGGCCGCGCGGTGAACCTCACCACATCCGTGTTCCATCAACTACGCCCGAGGGCTTCATCAACATCAGCACGGCCAGTGGCGCAGGGGGCTCTGACTCCCCCATGCCGCCCGCGACAAGCCCGAGCGCAAGCGTCGCACTTCATGGTCCCAGCCAGATGCCACGCTACCATCCTCAGGACGCCACCCTGGGCCAAGCAACATGGAGCGTGGGGCACCATGGCGAGGTATTCGGGGTGACGGCCCCGGAAGCCTACGTGCCCCGCAAGATGGATCAAGTGTACGCACCAAAGGACAACCTCGGCTCATTCATTGGAGAAGATTGGGGAGAGGGGGCGCTAGGAGCCGAAGCCTTCCAAGAACCAACGGAGAACCACAACGATCGCGCCGGCAACGGCAACTACACGGTACCGCTAATCTCTCAGGAACAGGCTTATGCTAACCATGGGCTGCAGATGAATCAGGTTGCGGCGTCGATCGACGACCCTGGCACGGCGGCACCCGTTCCAACAAGGGAGACACGCTGGGGGCCATCGGGAGGGAGCTAGGAGCAAGGCTCCTCCCCGCGGCGCGCGACGCCTGGCGACACCCGGAGGTAGGCCCTCTGCCGGGGAGGCCTCGACAACCCTTCCCCCGGCAGAGGACCTATGGTCGCCGAGGGAACCGCTGGCGTCCTCTTTCCCTCCTTTGTGTTGTCCTAGTGACCGGTCGGCTCATAGGAGGTCGAGGGTGGCGCAAGGCGGGGCCCTCGTCTGGCGATATGAAGCAAGGCCGGTACCTGTGAAGAAGGCCCAGTGCCTGTGAAGCTCGCCGCCCGTGACACTCTCACGTAATAATAAGTTGGGGCTGTACACGCCCCGGAGTCTCAGGGGTGCCGGCCTCAGGCCCTGGGGATCCCTCCCATGCCTAGTGGCAGCACTTAGTTCCGCGCTGGTGAGAAGACTTGAAGACCAGAAGACTAGACTAGGTGCCGGACGCGGCCTTTTGCTTTGGATCTCTTTCTCAGTAGCTTTGCTTTCTGGATCTGGATTTGAGTTGAAGTAGCTTTGCTTTCTGGATCTGGATTTG
>NC_057814.1:202950959-202979815 GCF_018294505.1 Triticum aestivum | reverse complement strand
GGGGGCCTTTTCTCGTTCAAAGCAATTTCTTGCCTTCTGGACCTTGTTTTGTCCGGGACTCATGTCTGTCGCCTTCCCCTCACGAGCTCCTCGCGAGCGGGACTGCACGAAGCGTGCGCACGCCAAGCGCGCGCTAGCACTGCAACTGGTGCTCACCTCTAGTGGGGCCCCTTCTGACGGGGCGACGAGCTCCGCAGGGTTCTCAGAAACTCGACGCGTCACGACCCAGCTCAAAGCTGACACTGACTAAGGTAAACCACGACAGAGAATTCGCACCCGGATTCATGAGCTCATGAGGACACAAACTCGCATTGGATAGGAGAGTAAAAACTGCAGTTTGCTTACATGAGGGGCTCCCCCTCTCAAAATGCTCTTACATGTTTCCCAGGGGCCACACCCGAGTTTGTGCGCAGGGTGAAATGACAGGAGAACAAGGGATCAGCCAGAAATGTCGCTCGTTGCGTCACCCGCGGATTCATCACTCGCGTCATCGTCTTCATCGGCATTGTCGCCGCCATCGGCGACGCCCCCGTCGCCGTCGTCAACCACGTCGCCTTCGTCTGCGACGACCACCACCGGGTCACCACCTCGGTGAAGAAGGTCAGATGGCTGGCATAATCATTCGAGTAAGGGGCCGGCGCCTCCACGTCGCAAATATGGCCCAGGGCGATATTGGCCCTGTTCCGGAGATCCTGAAGCATAGGGGCATGCTCGCGCTCTAGCGTTCGTCATTGGAGCACTTCCTCCGTGTTTTGCCATGCGACGGCCTCAGCGTCATCAACCCGCCTCTTAAGGGAACACAGCTCGGCGTGGGCGGAGGCCAAGTCGGCCATGTCCGCCTGCACCGTAACCAGGGCGGCGGCCGTGGCTTCCGCGTGCCTCTCAGCCTCATCAAACCTGGGCCTGAGGGCAGCGGCCCTGCCCGCATCCTCCGTACCCGCGAGCTTCAGCTTCAGGTCATACCTACCCTCCAGGTCTGCGCGAACCTCGGCCACCCGGCGATTGACCTCCTCCTCAACTCTGGCCTCGCGAGCCCCGACGGCATCTTCTACTTGAGCAACTTGACGCTCCCTCGTCTCCAGTCGCTCGAGCTCGAGGCTGCGCTCCACGGCTTCCAATGCCGGCGCCTCGCCGCGCTTCCAGACCTCCTCATCCTTCGCGGGCGTCCCCCTCGGCGATACAAGAGCGGCCCTGCGCGCCTCCACCTGCTGCTCAAGGGACGCGCTCCAGGCCTGGAGCTCCCACGCGCGCTTCTCCGCAGCCTCGCGATGACAGCAGCCTCGCGAGCCTCTTCCAAGGCTCGCGAGCGGGCTTCATGGGCAATCTTGAGGGACGCCTCGCCTTCGCATTCTCAAGATCGCGCTGATAGCGACCAAGGTTGATGGCCACCTTCAGCTTGTGCTGCTCCTCCACCAGCCGGAGACCTTCAGCCTCAAGGCGCGAGTCAACGCCAGCGAGCTCTTCACCCAGTCAACTCATCGCGCCCATCGCCTCCTAGAAGAGCTCGTGACGAACTACACTCCGCCCGCGCTCGAGCTCGAACGCTCGGCCCACCTCGTCCTCCACCTCCGGGGCAGCGGGCGGGGCGCCAAGTGGCACGCCACCTCAGGACAGGGGCTGGGGGCTGATGCCGCACCCGACGTCAGCCAGTCCTCGCGAGAAGCCCGAGCTGATCGGGGCAGGCTGCATGAAGAGGAGTCGAATATCGAAGCCAACCAATTGTTGTCTATGAGCAAAGGAGGGGTCCTGGGCACGCCCACCAGGCTCCACGCCAGACCGTGGGGGAGGAGTGACAAAGCCGCGGGCTCAGCGCGCCGCGAAGGCGGAGATACTCCCCCGACCGACCCTGCTCCAGGGGCGGTAAGCAGACTAGGAATCCTCAAGGCCGATGGGGGAGTCAAGGAAGGAGGAGGCCGTTTCTCAGGAGGCGCAGCCGCCTCGACGGAAGGAGCCCTGAAGAACTGATGTCAGGAGATGAAAAACAGCACACAAGGCGCCTCAGCGGTACGATACTTACACGTCAACGGCGATGTACTTCCTCCGCTTCAGCGTTCTAAAGATGTTGCTGCCACTGGGGGACCCTTTCCTCTTGCGGATCTCCTCGAAGTCCACACAAAGAAGACCGAAACGCTGGACGTAATGGCCGGTGCGTAGCGGGGCCGAAGAAGAGCTCGGAAGGATATCTTCAGGGGTGCCCGGTTGCGGCAAACAGCCGGGCACCGTTTCACCACAACCTCCCGAGGCTCCTGTTGGGGATATTACCACTGGGCGTAAACCTGCTAGGAGAGGCCGGGTTAACCCCATAACTAGTTCATCTGTATCTGAAGTCCATGAAGACAGACGGTGACGCTTTATGAAGGCCCAGGGCCCAAAGCCGGTTTAAGGCCTGTAGACATAAACCGGCATTGATATGTAAACTTGTGTTGTAAGGTAGAAGTAGCAGAGACCGAGCCGGACACGATTTTGAGCCGGCCTCGGTATTCTATAAACCAACGGGCGTCAACCCATGTATATAAGGGGACGACCCGGCTGCGGTTCAAGGAGAACAGACAACAACTCGAGACTCAGGCAAAGCGTATTCGCTCCGTGGTTATCGAAACCCCATCAATTCCATCACAACTAGATGTAGGCTTTTATCTTCATCGTAAGGGGCTGAACTAGTATAAAACTCTCTTGCGTCCCTTGTCCGCTTTAACCCCTTTAAGCTAACCCGTAGCGATGGCTCCACGACTAAGTCCTTTCTCTAGGACATCTGCCGTGACAAAACCACGACAGTTGGCGCCCACCGTGGGGCTATCGCACGATGGTTTCAAGTTCTTGGAGGGCAACTTTGAAGGACTCAAGGGTTACGCTGTGGGCCGGATGACCAAGAGTCGTTGCGGCAAGCTCTACATCGACGATGCAGGCTGGGGCCCCGAGGTCGGCTCAATCGAGTACGGGTACCGGGTCCCCTTTGGTGGCATACACGTTTTCATTGGCAAGATCGGCGAACCGGGCCCTGAGCCGGACATCTGCACCGACCTCGTTGAAACGGCTCAGCATGCGAGATCTGCCCGGGTCAAGCCTGTGATGAAGCGTGCCTTCGTGGGAGTTATCCATGGAGATGAATCTGAGGATAAATCGGAATCTGGTGGTGAGACCGTCATTTATTCCGGTGACGAGTCATCGACCAGAGAGACCGAGTCGTTATATCAGTTACAAGATGGCCGGATTGGGGGTTCTTCCGATGGCGACAGTATTCCGGACCCCTTTGATCTGCCAAACCGGGTTGCGATCTTCATGGCCGGTACGCAAACAGCGCTCCACTCTTCGACCGCAGCGGCGATGATTTCCGGTTCGACAGCGGCAACAGCGGCCGGGGCAGCTCAGGTTCTATCTGATTTGTTTGACGCGTTGGCGACGCTGATGGCGGAGGTTAACCCGGCGGATCATGATGCACACAATGCGAAAATCGCGAAGGTGAAAAATCAGATCACCCAGGCCAAAGCCGACTTAGCAGCTAAGGATACCAGGATAGCTGCAGAGCGAGCCGCTTTGGATGCACAAGCTTACCGGATTATGCTGGATCGGAGTGCGTCGAACGAAGTCCTGAAGAGGAGGTACCGATCTCGCCTGCCGCCGGTTTATGACGCTAGAAATCTCTTTAACACCCCAGGAGCAGGGACTAGTAATCCGCCGGTGGTAAACCGGGCGGAGGCACCTGGAGCAGGGGTGCCGGTTCAGCCATGTTTGGTGGATCCGCCTCGTCAGAACAACATTGCAACACCGCATGTCCCCACGCCACTGGGTCATTACTCTAACCTGATGGACAACATTGTCGCTGCCGCTTCACGGCTGGCGGCCATCCCGATCGAAGGCGATTCTCCGGCGGCGGTCGAGATGCGTCGGGGTAAGGAGCTTCTTCAGACAGCCTTGGCTCAACAGGAGGCTTATTCATATAGTCGCGATCGGATTCATTCCACTCCCCGTCCAAGCCGGAGTTACAGTAGGCGTATGGATGAACCGGCAGTGTCAAGAAATGCGCGGAACCGTTATCCACCCCATGGCAATAACCCGGCGGGTGGTGCTGGTGATGCTCAGGAGGAGGTGGACCGGGCTCGGGCACGCAGAGAGGCTGAGTTAGCGGCGCAGCATGAAGCCCGTCAGCTTACTCCGGTTCATCCAACCACATCGGTGGAACCAAGAGTTACCTATAGTTCTTTGGGAGTGCCGTGTCTCGTCCCGGCGTTGCCCAATGTGCGCCTGCCCAAGGATTTCAAGGGCCCGCGCGAGGTGCCGAATTACACCGCCGATTTATCCCCTGAAACATGGGTCGAAAGCTATGAGATGGCCATGGAGATGCTGGATGTGGATGATGCGGCATGTGCGAAATACTTCACCATGATGCTAGAAGGGACGACCCGCACTTGGCTAAAGAGCTTACCAGCTAATTCTATTAGGTCATGGGCCGAGTTGAGAGCCCGGTTTATTCAGAATTTCAAGGATACATGCAAGCAGCCCATGTCAATTGTGGATTTAGCTGCCTGTGTCCAGGAGGAAGGAGAGTCAACAACCCATTGGGTGCGCCGGGTTTCGGAGATTTTGCATTCATCGGACCACATCAACACTGATACCGCAGTTTTAACATTGGAAGGCAATTGCCGATTTGAACCCCTGAAGTTGAAGTTGGGACGGCTCAAACATCATTGTAATGACATGGGAACCCTCATGGCTGCACTGGTGAAGTATGCCGACTCTGATAGTACCAAGGATCCCGAGTCTGACGATGATAAGACAGGGAAGGGAAAAAAGAGCGGCAACGCCAAGGGGCAGCACCACAACCCAGCGGGTCATGGAAACGGCGGCAAGCGTAAGGCGGACCACGGTTTAGACATTGTGGCTAATACTAATACACATGACAAGGGCCAGCGGCATAAGGGTAAACCGCCACAGCGCGATGGAGGGCCAAGTCCTAATCCGGACCGTTTGGCTTATCTGTTGAAGCAGTCCTGTCCAAAGCATGGGACGAAGGAGATCCCGTCCACGCACCTCTAGAAAGACTGTTATATCATGCAAGAGTTCAAAAATTCTGATTCTTTCCGGTATGATCATGGACCAGGAGGCGGTTCGGGCCCCGGCTCTCATGGGCCAGGTTATGGTGGAGGAAATTCCGGTTCAGGCTTCCACGGTAATCAGGGTGGACATAACAATCAAAGTAATCAGGGTAACCAAGGTGGCTACAATCATCAGGGCAATCAGCAGCAGCAGTAGCAGTCGGGTTACCAGAGCAACCCGAAGCAGTTGAATAGCGGACAGTATCATGTATTCACCACTAGCTTGGACAAGCGCGATCAGAAGCTTCATAAAAGGGCGGTGAATGCCGTCGAACCGCCGGTGCCCCATTATTTGCGCTGGTCCGAGCAGCCGATTGTGTGGAGTAGAGAAGACCATCCACCCTGAGTTGACAATCCGGGTCATCTGGCTCTGGTTGTGGCACCTCAGGTGGGAGGTTATAAGTTCACTAAGGTACTCATGGATGGAGGGAGTATTATCAATATCCTTTATTATGAAACTTTCCGTCGCATGGGGTTAATAGATAAAAATCTTAAACCGTCCAATACGGTGTTCCATGGTGTGGTGCCTAGTAAGTCGGCATATCCTGTTGGTAAGATAGCTCTGGCGGTGGCTTTTGAAGATGAGCATGACTCGAGATCAGAAACCTTGACCTTTGAAGTAGTGAAAATCAGAAGCCCGTATCATGCCCTATTTGGACGGCCAGCTTATGCTAAGTTTGTGGCACGGCCTTGTTATGTCTATCTGCAGCTCAAGATGCCGGGTCACAAGGGAACTATAACCATGCATGGGAGCCGCAAGATTGCTCTGGAGTGTGAAGAAGGTGATGCGGCTTATGCTGAGTCGGTTTGTGCAACAGAAGAGTTGATGTTTTACAAGGACAATGTTGATCCGGCAGATATGACTTCGTTGAAGAAACCAACTACAGAGCATGATCCGGCCCTGAAGTTTAAATCGGCTGATGAGACTAAGCTTGTTGACTTCGTGCCTGGCGATTCGTCCAAGCAGTTTAGCATCAGCGCTAACTTGGATCCAAAATAGGAAAGCGCGCTCATCGAGTTCATCCATGAGAATCGGGACATCTTTGCATGGAAGCCTTCTGACATGCCATGGGTACCGAGAGAACTCGCTGAGCACACTCTCAATGTAGATCCCAAGTATAAACCGGTCAAGCAGTTTCTCCGCCGGTTCAATAAAGAAAGACGCAAATCTATTGGAGAAGAAGTAGCCAGGCTCTTGGCGGCTGGATTTATCATTGAAGTATTCCATCCTGAGTGGTTGGCTAATCCGGTGCTGGTCCTTAAAAAGAACGGCACATGGTGTATGTGTGTGGACTACACAGACCTTAACAAACCTTTTCCGGCAGATCCTTTTGCCCTCCCTCGTATTGATCAAATTATTGATGCTACAGCGGGTTGCGAGCGTTTGAGCTTTTTGGATGCATATTCTGGTTATCATCAGATCAAGATGGCAGTTAAGGACCAGGACAAGACAACCTTCATAACTCCCTTTGGAGCCTTCTACTATGTGTCCATGCCCTTTGGGCTCAAGAGTGCCCAGGCGACTTATCAGCGGTGTGTGCAGAATTGTCTTCATAAACAGATCGGCCGCAATGTTCACGCCTATGTGGATGATATTGTGGTGAAATCAAGGAAGAAGGAGACATTTATTGATGACTTGAAGGAAACCTTTGATAACCTGCGGGTTTATAAAATGATGCTTAATCTGGCCAAGTGCGTCTTTGGTGTACCTGCAGGCAAGCTCTTGGGCTTTTTGGTTTCTAACAGGGGCATTGAAGCTAATCCGGAAAAGATCAAAGCCATCACCTCCTTGGCCAAACCGAAGTGTATCAATGATGTTCAATGCCTGGCAGGCCGGATTGCCGCGTTGAGCCGGTTTACCAGTCGCCTTGGTGAGAAGGTCATCCCTTTATATCAGATGCTGAAGAAAACGGATAACTTCGTTTGGAGTGACGCCGCTAATGAAGCATTTTAGGACTTAAAGCGGCAGCTAGGTAATCCGTCGGTTCTCGCTGCTCCAGTTGACAAAGAGCCATTGTTGCCATATGTGGCAGCTAACGCCCGAGCTGTTAGTGTGGCTATTGTGGTGGAGCGCAAGCAGGTCGGAAAGGAATATCCGGTTCAACGGCCGGTTACTATATCAGTGAGGTACTTATTGAGTCCAAGCAGAGGTACCCGCATTGGCAAAAATTGGTGTATGGGGTTTTCATGGCAAGCCGGAAGCTTAAGCAGTATTTCCAAGGTCATCCCATCACGGTGGTCAGCTCTGCTCCTTTGGGGGATATAATCCAGAACAGGGAAGCAACTGGTCGGATTGCTAAGTGGGCTATAGAGCTCGGGCCTCACAGGTTGAAATACATACCCCGAACGGCGATCAAATCTCAGGCACTTGTGGATTTCATCAATGATTGGACAGAATTACAAGCGCCAGAGGAGAAGCCGGATCATACTTATTGGACTATTCATTTTGATGGGTCCAGGCAATTGGAGGGCTCGGGGGCTGGAGTCGTCTTAACTTCCCCACGAGGTGATAAGTTTTGTTATGTTCTCCGTTTAATGTTCCCTTGCACTAACAATGCAGCTGAATATGAGGCTTTACTCCATGGTCTTCGGATGGCTAAGGAGATGAACCTAAGCCGAGTTAAGTGCTTCGGTGACTCGGATCTGGTGGCTCAACAAGTGTCCGGCACATGGGATTCCAAGGAGCCACTAATGGCAGCATATCGTCGTGAGGTGGATATTGTTGCAGGTCACTTTAAAGGTTATCAGGAGGATGATGTTGACCGGCGGAAGAATGAAGCGGCGGACGCTTTAAGCCGCCTGGGTTCCCAACATAAACCGGTTCCACCTTATGTCTTCCTGGATGTTTTGCATAATCCGTCTGTCAAGCTCCCTGGTGAAGAGGATTTGGCTGTTCCTGATCCGGAGGCTCAGTTGGTGGCGGCTCTTCATGTTATCCCGGATTGGATGGTTCCATATCTGGCGTATATGAACCGGGGCGAGTTACTAGAGGATGAAAATTTGGCCAGGCAGACAATCCGGCGGTCCAAGTCCATGACTATTATCAATGGAGAGTTACATCATTGCAGTGTGACAGGGGCGTTTCAATGTTGTGTGTCTCCTGAGGAAGGCCGTGACATTTTGCGAGAGATCCACGAAGGAGATTGTGGTCACCATGCCGGTTCAAAATCTTTGGTGGCCAAGGCGTTTCTTCACGGTTTCTATTGGTTGACAGCTCATGCTGATGCCGAGGACTTGGTCAAAAGATGTGATGGCTGTCAGAAATTCTCAAGGCGCGCTCATGTACCGGCTCAAGAATTGAGGATGATTCCAATCACCTGGCCGTTTGCGACTTGGGGGCTGTATATGGTTGGGCCTTTCAAGAGGTCCAAGGACAAGAAGACCCACCTTTTGGTGGCGGTTGATAAGTTCACGAAGTGGGTGCAGGCAGAGCCAGTTAGTAAGTGTGACGCAGCCACGGCGGTTCAATTCATCAAAAAGGTGATCTTCCGGTTCGGTTTTCCACACAGCATTATAACAGAAAGTGGTACCAATCTGTCAAAAGGTGCCATGAAGGAGTTCTGTCAACGTGAGCACATCCGGCTTGACATGTCATTAGCGGCTCACCCACAGTCTAATAGTCAAGCGGAGAGGGCCAATCAAGAGATCTTGAGAGGCAGCAAACCCCGGCTTATGGTTCCTTTGCAACGGACGCCGGGTTGTTGGGTTGAGGAGTTACCTTCTGTGTTGTGGAGCATCAATACCACACCCAACAGATCGACATGATGCACACCATTCTTCATGGTTTATGGAGCGGAAGCAGTTCTTCCTAGTGACATCCGTCATGACTCGCCCGTGTGGCGGCATATGTTGAAGCTGACAACAAGAAGGCACGGCAGGAAGCTCTTGACCTGTTGGATGAGGAACGTGACATGGCGGCAGCCCGTTCGGCGATTTATCAGCAAGATCTGTGTCGTTATCACAGCCGTCGGGTTAGAATCAGAACCTTTCAAGATGGTGATTTGGTGCTTCGGCTCATCCAGGATCAGACGGATATGCATAAGCTATCCCCCCATTGGGAAGGACCCTTTGTGGTCAGCAAGAATCTACACAACGGGCCATACTACCTAATCGATGTTCGTGAGCGCAAAGACTCACATAAATTGGAGGAGGAGACCAACCGGCCGCGGAATATTGCTCATCTTCGGCCCTACTATACTTAAGCTATAGGCTTTTCTTATGTACATATTATGACATTGTATATATTATGATTAATACAATAAACCGGAACATCAGCTAACGCGGGGTATCTGTTGTTTTTCTTACATCATGTGTGGTTACATGGGGCTTACAAAGCGGCGTCCGGTTTACCCCTTGATTTAGCTTCTCAAAGCTTTATATTACATCAATTGGGGGCTTGGTCGTATCCGAACCATAGCTACACCTCTTGATCGGCGCAATGCCACAGCATCACTTGGGGGCTTGGTCGTATCCAAACCAGTCACACCTCTTGATCAATCCGGGGCCAAAGAGAGTGTTGTAAAACAACAGCTCAAACATAGGCACCCACTGAGCATAGCTAACAATGTTGCTTGGGGATTCTTTGTTGTCGAAATGAACTAAGAATCTACACTTGAAACAGGCTATCAAGCCATGGCTTGGAAGCCTGGTGTATACACCTAAAACCCCAGGTTAACCTGCCTATTTAAGTAAGTCATTCCGCCCAGGTAAACCTGGTATGACCCTTCGAACTTTGACAAGTTACTCTAAAATGAAGACCCTGAACTTGTCAAGTTAAAATGATGATTGGTTAAGGATTGAGGACCATCTTAAAAGGCTTTGCAAAAATGGTTTAACTTAGTGGCCAGGCAGCCCATGAAAAGCCTCGAATTTGGGGCCTGGCAGCCCGTCAAAAGCCTCGACTACAACAGTTTTCATTTGCCTTTTGCCAAGTTTTTTTGTTTTCATAAGATTTGTGATGTTTTTTAAACCGGTGTTTATCAACCCGGTTAGGCTGTCAACTACACTTGTGAGTACACGATCAAATTATAATCCGGAGACTATCGGCCCAGTCTGGTTTTGACTCAAAGTCACCAGTATGGAATAAACCGGTGTTTATCACAACCCGGAACGGTTTTATTGTAAACTGGCATCATATATCAGGAGTTACTTATCCTCTAGAGTAGGGTTATGGCCCTCATTACAAAGTTGGTCAGCCAACACTATGCCTAAAGGCCATAGGTATCATATATTTCCATATTTGGTTATCTTTTACAACCTTGGTTATAAACCTTGGTCATATATATATGGGTATCATGACGCGCCCGGTGGTAAACCGCCAGGGCGCTTTAAGCTTCTTATCTGCATAAACAACTTGGATAAATAGCTATGGATTATGAACATCATATCTTAAGCATGGCGGATTAACATGCATCAGTTGCTGATAAATATGCACGAAGGCATAAAAGACCAAGTGTTTTAACTAGCCTATTACAGGGCGTTTTAGTGTCCAAAGGGATAATTGTTTCTCAATAAGCATTGCAGCATGTGGAAGACTAAACCAGCCCCCGGATTATGATTGCTTATCAGCTTGACCTGACGGCTGCGGATCATCTTGCACCGGTTCATCTTCTTCATCTCTACCCAGCGGCTGGAAGTCAATAGTTGTCCAGTCGATCCCAGTTAAAGCTTGGAACACAGCTTCGTCGCTTATAAGGGTTGACGGTTCAATATCAGGGGCATAAGTGTGCTTACGGATTGGAGGGATCAGATTTTGCGCTTCCGGAATTGGTGCAGCAACCCGTCTGTTCTTGTCATCATAACTTGCCTGATAGTATGAGAGATCAGCTTCTTCAGCCAATTGACAAGCCAGTGGACGTAGTTCCCGGTTTATGGCGCGGAGATCCTCCTGGCCAAATTCTGATCCGTCTTCTTTTAAGCTTGGGAAGCCTTTAGCTACGTCCACCGGATCAAGATCAGGCACCCACGCCTTTGCCCGGGTTAGAGCGGTCAGAGCTCCGGCCCTTGCCGCAGCTTTCTTTAGTTCTTCAACCCGGGCAAGCAGCATGGATAGCCTTTCTAAGGTGTCCTTGATCAATGTTGGAGGAGGTTTATTGTGTGAAGCGGTGCACATGATCCGCTGCGCACCGGTATACAACTGCTCTATCAGCGTGTAGGCGGCTTTCAATTTCTTCTGTACATCAGAGCCCAGATGGCTAATGCGAGTTCCTGCACCATTGTGCACATCAGTAAACCGACAACACATGGGAGAGATATGTTGAAAGCATAAAGCAAGGATGCTTACCAAACACAGCAGTGGTCATAGCATCTACTTGCCGCTTTACACCAGTCAGCTCATCAACCACCGGTTTAAGAGCGACTTCTGCTTTTTCAGCCCTTTTTATCAAAGCGGATTTTTCAGGTTCCCAATCCACCCGCTCTTTGTTGAAGCCCTCTCTCAGTTTCTCCATGGCGCCTAGAGCACAGGTCAATTCTTTGTTCGCTTTGGAGGTTTCAGCTTGTAGGGACTTGAGGTTCTCTTGCAGATCAGCGATTTGGCTTTCCTTCTTGCTCAGTTCAGCCTATAAAGAGACAGATATATAATGAGTTGACAGTACATATTTGAAGTACCAAGCAAATAACAAGTTATGCCCTTAGTACTTGGGGGCGAATGCATATTTGCTCTTTATCAGAAATTTTTACAAAGTCCCAAGCACAATACAAGTATTAAGCTTGGCACTTGGGGGCTAATGTGTATTTTCTCATAAAATGTTGATATGGGAATTCTTCTACAATGTCCCGGTTCATCTTTATAAAGTTAAACCGGCCCTTGGAGGCTACATCAGTGAAGTTAAGATGCATTGTTGCAAACATGAAATTGTTACTAAGTCCTGGTTTAAATTGATATCTTAAACCGTCAATTGGGGGCTACTGGAGTTGATAAGCTGCAATTAAATATAAGAGAGAAACACTTATGAAGTTACCTCATATCGCTCCTTCATCATATTTACCAAACCGGCTTCATAGTCACGGCTGGTGTACAGACGGTTCAGGAAGCCAGAGTGAAGGTCTTGAGCATTCAGATGGGCATAATTGGACAAATCGGCATTCCATTTGCCTTTGCCAATTGCAGAGAGTTCATCTTTGGCAGTATGCTTTGACAAGGCGACAGGATTGCCCGGAGCGGTATGGCCAGTGCCAGTAATCATAATGTCATCATCTTTGTCATCAGCAGCCGTGTAACGCCAACGATGTGGCTATATCTCCCACGTGTCGAGGCAAGACTTAGAGGCATAACCGCATTGTGGTTTTGTCGCAAGAAGGGTCATCTTCACATAATCCCATGTAATGAACAAGAATGGGATAAAGAGTTGGCTTACAATCGCCACTTCACACAATACATAAATATAATTCATACATCATCCAAAATACACACATAGACCGACTACGGTCAAGATCCAAATGAAAACAAGATAACCCCAAATGCTAGATTCCCGATCGTCCCAACTGGGCTCCACTACTGATCATCAGGAAAAGACACATAGTAACGACCACGTTCCTCATCGAACTCCCACTTGAGGTCGATCCCATCATCTGCACCGGCATCGTCGGCACCTGCAACTGTTTTTGTTGAGGATGTAGACCTTAGAGTCACCCGCCAGGAGGGGCCGGGTTACTCTTTGGATGGTCATTGCCAGAAGCCCGGAGCCGAGTTTCAAGACGATGGGCCAGAGATGGGCTGAGACCCGGATATGGCTTAGGGCCTGTAGTTACAATCATTGTTATGGTAGACTTGCAGTATAAGGCAAGTATGGTTTAGAGTCCGAGCCGGACGTTCTTATGAGCCGGCCGGGACTCTAAGAGCTGCTGGGCGTCAGCCTCCCTATATAAAGGGACGACCCGGCAGCGGTTCGGGGGCGACAACAACCTCATCGAGAGCCGGGCATAGCTGTTTAGCTCCCTGGCGATCGTAACCCTAATCAATATCACCTCAAACTGGACGTAGGCTTTTACCTTCACCGTAAGGGGACGAACCAGTATAAACCGTCGTGTTCCTTGTCCCGCATAACCCCTTCAAGCTTCCTAGTTGCGATGGCTCCACGACTAAGTCCTAGCTTGAGGACATCTGCCGTGACAATTCCACGACAGTTGGCGCCCACCGTGGGGCTTGCGCACGGTGGATTTGAGTTCTTGAAGGGCGTGGTTTCGGAGACTTGCTCTCTCGCCTCAATCCCGCAACCCGCGCCGCGGCGCGTCACATCGCGCCGAGGCGGGCGGCGGAGGAGGAGTGCGCGAGGGCCTCTTCTCTTCTCAGTATCGTTCCAATTTTATCGGATGTGGGCCGGATGACCAAGAGTCGTCGCGGCAAGCTCTACATCGACGATGCGGACTGGGGCCCCGACGCCGGCTCAATTGAGTATGGGTACCGGGTCCCCTTTGGCGCAATTCATGTCTTCATTGGCAAGATTGGTGAGCCGGGCCCCGAGCCGGATCTCTGCGCCGACCTCATTGAAACGGCTCAGCGCGCACAACCCGCCCGGGCCCGGCCTGCCTTAAGGTGCGCTTTTGTGGGATGCATCCATGGAGGGCCCTCTGATCCATCCGGGTCCGGTGATGAGGCGGCCGCCGGATCTGACGGCGAGTCGGCCACGGATGAGTCAAACTCATTGTACCAACTTCAAGATGGCAGGCTCATGGGTTGTTCCGACGGTGACAGTATTCCGGACCTTTTTGAGCCACCAAGTCAGGTTGGAGTTTTTATGGCTGGTGCGCAGCCTGTTCAGAACCCTGCTGCTGGAGCGGGAAACCCGGTGCCTTCTCCGGCTCAGGTGCTAATGGATCTCATGGACAAGATGACGGCCCTGGTAACCGCCACGGTTGACCCAGCGGATCAAGCTCAGCATGATGCGGAGGTGGCGCAGCTAAAATTGGATCTGATAAAAGCTAAGGAGGATCTCGCAGCGGAAGGGATCAGGCTGGCTGCGGAGCGGGCGGCTCTCGACGCCCGGACTTAGCTGATTCAGGCGCAGTCCATCCAACTCACGATGGATCAGAACACGGCCAACGAAGTCATGAGAAGGAGGCATCAGAAGGCCCAGTCTCGACTCCCGCCGGTTTACGATCCACGCAATCTCTTCAACACGCCGGGTGCAGGGTCTAGTAACCCGCCAGGGGTCATTGCGCCCGGGTCTGGACCCCTTATTCAGCCACGAGTGATGGGGCCTCCCCAGGTGCCCCCTGCCCCGCCTCAGTATGTGCCAATACCCCCGGGTCATTATGATAACCCGCTAGAGAACATGGTAGCTGCGGCAGCACGGCTGGCGGCTCTCCCCGTTGACGGTGATTCCCCGGCGGCCATCGAAACCCGCCGGGTCAGGGAACTCCTGCATACGGCACTAGCGCAGCAAGAGGCGTACTCCTATAGCCGCGACAGGATCCACTCGACCCCTCGTCCAGGCCAGAGCCCGAGTTACAGCCGGCACATGGTCTCAGCAACCGGTTCAAGTAATGTACGACGCCATGACCCGCCCCCTGGCCATGGCCCGGCTCATAACGGAGCCTTCTACGCAACAGACCAAGCGCGGCAAGAGGTGGAGCGGGCGCCTCAATTGACGGCTTATCAGACCCCCCCGGCTTATCCGACGACGTCCGTTGAAGTGGGAATTTCTACCAGGACCGGGGGTGTCCCTTGTTTGATACCAGCCATCCGTAATGAACGTCTAGCTAAGGACTTCAAGGGCCCTAGGAAGGTGCCTAACTATACAGCGGACTTACAGCCTGCAGCCTGGATTGAGAGTTATGAGATGGCTATGGAATTGCTGGAGGTCAGTGAGGCAGCCATGGCCAAATATTTCACCATGATGTTAGATGGAACTGCCCGCACGTGGTTGAAAGGGTTACCGCCGAACTCCATTGGGTCTTGGGCTGAGCTAAAAGCCCGGTTCATTCAAAACTTCAAAGATACCTACAGGCAATCTATGTCAATTGTGGATTTGACTAACTGTAAGCAGCAGGAGGGTGAGTCCACGACCCATTGGGTTCGCCGGGTCAAGGAGATCATACATTCGTCAGATAAGATGGATGCCGGCTCTGCAGTCTTAATGTTGGAACAGAACTGTCGCTTTGTGCCCCTTAAGATGAAGCTCGGGCGGCTCAAGCGCGACTGCACCGACATGGGTACCCTAATGGCGGCTCTTGTCAAGTACGCCGATTCTGATGGTACCAAGGATCCCCCTTCAGACGATGAAAGGGCAGGGAAGGGAAAGAAGAATGGCAATGGCAAGGGTCCTCAGTTTAAGCCGGGGAACCAAGGAGGAGGCAAGCGTAAGGCCGATGGCAGCCTAGAGTTTGTAGCCAACGCCAACTCCCAAGGTAATAACCAGCGATGCAAGGGGAGGCCCCCTCCCCGAGGCGGCGGGTCAGGTCCAACGCTGGAGCAGCTGTTGAATGAACCGTGTCCAAGGCACGGCTCTAGAGAGAAGCCAGCGACTCACCTGTGGAAGGATTGCGCGATCATGAAGGCCTTTAAGAGCTACAATGGCCCGGGCGGCGGCTCAGGCGCCGGCGGCTTTCATGGCCCGGGCGGCGGATCAAATTCCGGTCCTCAGAACGGTCAAGGGGGCTTTAATCAACAGTCTGGTCAGGGTCATCAACAGCAGCAGGGGGGTTATCAGACCAACCCAAAGCAGCTTAGCGGTGGACAGTATCATGCGTTCACCACCAGTTTGTGCAAACGGGATCAGAAGCTTCACAAGAGAGCTGTTCATGCTGTTGAGCCGGCAGTTCCACGCTATTTACGGTGGTTTGAGCAGCCTATAGTGTGGAGTAGGGAGGATCACCCTCCCCGGGTGGATAATCCGGGCCACTTGGCCTTAGTGGTGGCTCCTCAGGTGGGAGGCTATAAGTTCACAAAGGTACTCATGGATGGAGGCAGCAGCGTCAATACCCTCTATTATGAGACTTTTCGCCGTATGGGATTGGTTGATAAGAACCTCAGCCAGTCAAACACTATCTTCCATGGTGTGGTACCCGGTAAGTTGGCTTATCCAGTCGGCAAGATCGAATTGGAAGTGGCTTTTGGTGATGAGAACAACTACAGGGTGGAGAAGTTGACCTTTGAGGTGGTCAAGATAAGAAGTCCGTACCATGCTATATTTGGACGGCCGGCTTACGCCAAGTTCATGGCACGGCCATGTTATGTGTACTTATAGCTCAAGATGCCGGGTCACAATGGGACCATTACGGTTCACGGCAGCCGGAAAGTGGCTCTGGAGTGTGAGGAAGGTGATGCAGCTTATGCAGAGTCTGTTTGCGCCACAGAGGAGTTGAAGTTTTATAAAGACAATGTTGACCCAACAGATATGACCTCTCTAAAAAAGCCATCCACGGAGAATGAACCAGCAATGAAATTTAAGTCAGCTGACGAGACTAAACTTGTTGATTTTGTTCCAGGTGACTCGTCTCAGCAGTTTAGCATCAGTGCAAATCTGGACCCGAAATAGGAAAGCGCGCTCATCGAGTTCATCCGTGAGAATAGGGACATCTTCGCATGGAAACCTTCTGACATGCCATGTGTACCTAGAGAATTCGCTGAGCACACTCTCAATGTTGATCCGAAATTTAAGCTGGTCAGACAGTTCCTTCGGCGGTTTAATGAAGAGAGGCGAAAAGCTATTGGCGAAGAAGTAGCCCGGCTCTTGGCGGCCGGGTTTATCGTTGAAGTCTTTCACCCAGAGTGGTTGGCTAACCCGGTGCTCGTGCTCAAGAAGAACGGCACCTGGCGGATGTGTGTGGACTACACGGATTTGAACAAGGCGTGTCCGGCTGATCCTTTTGCCCTCCCCCGTATTGATCAAATCATTGATGCTACGGCAGGTTGCGCACGCTTAAGTTTCTTGGATGCTTATTCCGGGTATCATCAGATTAAGATGGCAGTTAAGGACCAGGAGAAGACGGCGTTCATCACTCCCTTCGGAGCCTTCTGCTATGTGTCTATGCCCTTTGGACTCAAGTGTGCACAGGCGACTTACCAGCGTTGTGTACAGAATTGTCTTCATAAACAAATCGGGCACAATGTTCACCCTTACGTGGACGATATTGTGGTTAAATCCATCAAGGACGAAACCCTAATAGATGACTTAAGGGAAACCTTCGATAATCTCTGGGTCTACAAGATGATGCTTAACCCGGCCAAGTGTGTTTTTGGTGTTCCTGCAGGCAAACTATTGGGCTTCTTGGTTTCTGACAGAGGCATTGAGGCTAACCCGGAGAAGATCAAGGCCATCACTTCACTGGCTAAGCCGACGTGTATAAATGACGTTCAGCGTTTGGCGGGTCGCATCGCTGCTTTAAGCCGGTTTATAAGCCGTTTGGGTGAGAAGGCTATGCCTTTATATCAGTTGATGAAGAAAACTGATACCTTTGTCTGGAATGATGCAGCTAATACCGCTTTTGAGGATTTGAAAAAGCAACTGGCAGAGCCCCCCGTCCGTGCTGCTCCGGTTGATAAGGAGCCCTTGCTACTGTATGTGGCGGCAAACGCACGGGCCGTCAGCGTGGCTATTGTGGTGGAGCGCAAGGAGGCGGGTAAGGAGCATCCGGTTCAGCGGCCGGTTTATTATGTCAGCGAAGTGCTCATTGAGTCCAAGCAGCGGTACCCGCATTGGCAGAAGCTTGTGTATGGTGTGTTCATGGCGAGCCGGAAGCTTAAGCATTATTTTCAGGGTCATCCCATCACTGTGGTCAGTTCTGCCCCTCTTGGTGATATTATCCAGAACAGAGAGGCCACAGGGAGAATTGCTAAGTGGGCTATAGAACTTGGACCTCATGGTCTCAAATATGTGCCATGCACTGCTGTTAAATCTCAGGCTTTGGTGGATTTCATCAACGATTGGACAGAGTCACAAGTGCCTGAGCAAAAGCCGGATAACACTTATTGGACTATCCACTTTGATGGGTCCAGACAGTTGGAGGGCTCGGGGGCTGGTGTTGTATTGGCTTCCCCTAAAGGTGACAAATTCCATTACGTGCTACGGTTGATGTTTCCTTGCACTAACAATGCGGCTGAATACGAGGCTTTGCTCCACGGTCTTCAGGTGGCTAAGGAGATGAGCTTAAGCCGGGTAAGGTGCTTTGGTGACTCAGACTTGGTGGCTCAACAAGTATCAGGCACCTGGGACTCTAAGGACCCTCTCATGGCGGCTTATCGCCGCGAGGTTGATGCCATTACTGGGCACTTTCAGGGATACCAAGTGGAGCACATTGATCGCAGGAAGAACGAGGCGGCTGATGCTTTAAGCCGGCTAGGCTCCCAGCGAAAACTGGTGCCGCCTAATACTTTCTTGGATGTCCTGTATAACCCGTCGGTTCGGTTGCCTACAGAGGAGGACTTGGCTATCCCTGACCCGGAGGCACGACTGGTGGCGGCTCTTCACGTCATACCAGACTGGACAATGCCATATCTGGCTTATATAACCCGGGGAGAGTTGCCTGAGGATGAAACTTTGGCCAGACAAATCACCCGGCGGCCTAAGTCAATGATCGTCATCGATGGCGAGTTGCATCATCGCAGTGTTTCAGGGACATTTCAGCGTTGTATCTCCCCTGAGGAAGGTCAAGAGATCTTGCGCGAGATCCATGAAGGGGATTGTGGCCATCATGCCGGTTCAAAATCTCTTGTGGCCAAGGCTTTCCGTCATGGTTTTTATTGGCTGACGGCTCACGCTGATGCAGAGGACTTGGTCAGTAAATGTGATGGTTGCCAAAGGTTCTCACGACGGGCTCATGTGCCGGCTCAGGAGTTGAGGATGATCCCAATCACTTGGCCCTTTGCGGTTTGGGGGCTTGATATGGTTGGGCCTTTTAAACGGTCCAAGGATAAGAAGACCCACCTCTTGGTGGCCGTTGACAAATTCACAAAGTGGGTGGAGGCTGAGCCAGTTAGCAAGTGCGATGCAGCCACGGCGGTTCAATTTATGAAAAAGGTGATTTTCCGCTTCGGCTTTCCGCACAGCATCATAACTGACAATGGCACCAATTTATCCAAGGGCACTATGGAAGAATTTTGTCAACGAGAGCATATCCGACTTGATGTTTCCTCAATGGCTCATCCCCAATCCAATGGTCAGGCTGAGAGAGCTAACCAGAAGATTCTGAAGGGCATCAAGCCCCGGCTTTTGGTCCCTTTGCAACGGACGCCGGGTTGTTGGGTGGAGGGGTTGCCCTCCGTCTTATGGAGCATCAACACTACTCCTAACAGGTCTACAGGCTTCACGCCTTTCTTCATGGTTTATGGAGCAGAAGCAGTCCTCCCCAGCGACATCCGTCACGATTCGCCTCGTGTGGCGGCTTATGTTGAGACGGATAATGAACAGGCGCGCCAAGATGCTCTGGACTTGTTGGATGAACAGCGTGAGGTGGCAGCAGCCCGTTCAGTGATTTACCAACAAGACCTGCGCCGTTATCATAGCCGCCGGGTCAAATCCCGGGTCTTCCAGGAAGGCGACCTTGTGCTCCGGCTCATCCAGGATCAAACAGATGCACACAAGTTATCCCCACCCTGGGAAGGGCCCTTTGTGGTCAGTAAGAACTTGCACAACGGGTCATATTACCTCATTGATATTCGGGAACATAAAGATTCGCGTAAATCTGAGGAGGAGACCCGTCGGCCGTGGAATATAGCTCAGCTTCGGCCTTACTACACTTGAGCTGCCGGCTCTCGTGGTGTACATATTTATGTCAGACATGTATATATTATGATAAGCAATAAAGCAGGGCCTCTGTCCTTTTTTCTCCCCCAATTATGCGTGTGTTATTTTTTACATGCTGATTTAAAGAAGGATCCGGCTTATGATCATATTTGAGTCTAGCCGTAAGCAGTAAGGTCACTTGGGGGCTTCTTGTTCAAACATGGGTCGTATTCGAACCAAAGAGAACATAGCTGTCGATACCCACTTGATTGGCAAAGTGCCGAGCTCGTTGGGAAGTTAACTTTGATCATATTTGAATCACAGTTTAACCCCTCTGAGAACCGACGTGGATCGTATTCGAATCAGCGTCGTTAAACAATTTTAAGAATCACTTGGGGGCTACCTGTTCAAACATGGGTCGTATTCGAACCAAAGAGAACATAGCTGTCGGTACCCTTTTGATTGGCATCGCCACACCCACTGGGGGCTATATGATCGTATCCGAATCTTGGCTTAACCCCTTTTGGGCCGGGTCTCTGGTCGTATTCGAACTGGAAGCCCCTAAGTTCTGATTTATCACAAGTTTACTCTGATTATGACAAAGTGTGTATGGCCGGGTTTCACCTGCCGGCTTAATTTTGGGTTTATCTTGTTAATTGAACATCATGGATGTCATCAAGGCAAGTCAATTAGAGTTAAGATACCAACCGTGCTACCCGGGTTATTTAATCCGGAAGTATGCTTACAGGCCGGTAAGTGTGTTATCACGGCTATGTTCAGAGTGTAACTAAGGACCAGTCCTTTTTGATTCATATTCCGGGTTATCCATCTCAAACACCTGCTTCTCAGGGTGGTAAGCCGCCTTGAGACTTGTGATTTGCCTTTCTATGCAGATACTTAAAGGCACCTTTTAAGGTTGAGAAGGACAAAGGGATAATTATGACCCGGAGGAACACCAAAAGGATAACTTCAAGGGATTTCAGCATTCATTACATGCACGATGGCACGGCAGAGATAAATTGTTGCACCTATTCTATTACAAAATTCATCAAGTCTCAAGGATGGAGCGTTGTTCGGTGAACCGCCAGCCGCTTTATGATGCCTGTTGAGTTGAAGTCCCCGGCTCGTTCCTGTCTTCTGCTCCGGCTGATCCCAAGACCTCGAAGGTTGACGACTTCCAGTTGATGCCGCTGAGAGCTTCGAACTGGGCTTCTTCGTCAATTAACCCGGCCGGGTCAATCTCCGGGGCGAAGGTGTGCTGACGAGCCAGAGGAATCAGATTGAGAGCTTCATAGCGAGGGGTTGGAATCCTCTGATTCTCCGCGTTATACCCCGGCTGATACTTGGTTAAGTCGGTGTCATTCCCGATGATGGTGGCCACCGGGCGTACAGCCTTCACACATGCCGCGAAGTCCTTCTGGTCGAAGGCTGAGCCGTCTTCCTTCAGACTTGGGTAACCCAGGGCGATGTCTGCCGGGTCTAGCTCCGGCAGGAATGCTTTGGCCCGGCTCAGCGCGGCAATTGCTCCGGCTCTTGCGGAGGCTCGGCATAGCTCCTGGATCCGCTGTGGCAGAACAGCGAGCCGGCGCAGGACTTCGGCCAGATGGGTTGGCACCTCGTTGGATAGGGCCACCACAGCTAAGGCGCGCTGTGACCTGGTGTAGAGTTGTTCCACCAGGGTGTACACGGCCTTTAACTTGGTGACCACGCTCTGGTTGAGGTTGGCACTCCTGGGACCTGTTTAATAAAGATCAGATAAGCCGGTGACAAGGATGAATCATAACATATACAGACTTGATGAAAGCCGGCGAGGCGACTTACCGAAGATAGCAGCCACCATTTGGGAAAGCTGGCGCTTTAGGCCGGAGAGCTCAGCGGTCTTCTCAGTGAGGGCCTTCTCCGCCTGTTCTGCCCGGGTCACCAGTGCGGCTTTCTCCTCAGCCCAGGCCTTCCGCTCAGCATCAAATTCGGTCTTCAGCTTCTCTTGAGCGGCGATGCTGGAGACAAACTTGGCGTTTGCCTTCCGGGTCTCCATCTCTTGTGTCTTTAGCCGGCTCTTGAGATCTGCAAGGTCCGACTCTAATTTCTTGCCAACAGCCTGCATATATTTCCGGGTTATTAACAGTCATGCTATAAGTCCCAAGCGCTTTCCAAGCAAAGACACTTGGCACTTGGGGGCTAATGCATATTGAACGTATCTATCTACGTACTGCCGGCTTAGTTAGGTAAGCCGGAGCCTAAGTCTACAACATATTCAAGTATAAGTTGCCGACTTGGGGGCTAGCATGACAAGGGTCACTATGCAGAAAGTAAGAAGACAGCAGAAGGATACCTCAGATTTTTGTTGGATCTGGTTGACCATGGCGATCTCGGTGTCCCGGCTCTTGTGAACTTGGTTGATGTAGCCAGAGATGAGCTCTCCAATGCTCAAGTCGGTGTAGCTGGAGAGGTCCAGTTTCACCCGGTGGGGCTGCAGCAACTCCCCCTCCGCGGAGCATTTGGCCCGCACGATCGGCCGCCCCGGCTCAACATACTCTGTCCGGGTAATTACCACGTCCGGGTCGTCAGCTGGTGGGGCTGAGCCGGAGGCCTCCGGGTTAACCGACGCTTCGGTCGTTGTCTTGGTAGTCGGGGCAGGGGCTTCAGGCGCCGTGTCCATGGGAATGGTGGCTTCGGGGGCAGAGGCAGCTGGCGGCTCTTGAGCCGTCGCCTCCGGCTCAGGCAAGTCCGGCACTCCGGCTGACCTGGTCTTCTTTGCTCTTTTGGTGAGCTTTGCCTGGGCACTGAAAAGGCAGAAGTGTTAGGCACACAAGGAGTAAGTACAGACAGATAATGTAAGGAGATTGTTATTACCCGGGTGCAGTCTTGAAGGCCGGCAGACTTGACTGCATGGAGTCACCCGAAGAGGGGGAGGTCTCCTGATAATTGGAGTCAGAAGAGTTGAGTGGCTGACGGATGACACCCGCCAACGGATGAAAAGGGTACAGGTGAGAAAAAACCTCAGTGCGACGCTTCCTTGTTGCGTCGGGTAACCCGGCGGAGAGGTCGGTGTCCTTGTGGGCCCGGGTGTGACGCCGGCTTTCGTGAACCTGCTGCTTCAAAAGAAATTGAGGGTCTTGATGAGCTAATGGATGTGAAAAGCTTACTTTCCGGGTTACTCTTCAGACTTTCAGCTGTGGCAAAGGCTCCGAGTCGGAGGAAAGTGACATTACCTCTTCAAACACCGGGTTACTGGCGCCGGTGTCATCCTGTCAATAAGCAAAATGTTGATAAGGCGGACGGCAACAAACAACAAATATGGCAAGAGTTTAAAGGTTTAAGGGTTACCTCTGACTCGGAGCTGTCGCTTAATTGCAGTAGCTCTGAAGCAGTGGGTCTGCTTCCCTTTTTGCGAGGGGCGGCTTTCTTGGCGGCTTTCTTCGCCTTCCTGGCCTTCTTGGCCGCCTCATGGTCATACTTGACCCGCCAGAATTTATCATCAGCCTGAGAAATACAGTAATGAATTCTTAAAATGGTTCAGAGCAAGGTGACATGCAAAAGAAGTTGAAAGGTTAAAGTCAGCGGCTTACCGCTGGGGCTGGATTGGTCTTGCAGAACGGGGCTAGCCCGGTTCTTCCACAGTCTTCTAGGCTCTCGTTTAACAGAGCCTTGGTCTCTTCTTCAGCAACGTCTTCTGGAAGATCATTGCGACTGTGCCTCTGCGGGTCATCCTTTCGCCCGGTGTACTCACACATTAAGCTGGGGCGGCGGCTCAATGGGATCACCCGCCATGAGATCCAGACCTGGACCAGGTCTATTCCGTTCAGACCGTTGCCTAGCAGGGCCTTGATCTTATTGATCGTTGGAAGCAGAGGCTGACGTTCCGCGGCAGTCAGTTTGTCGGATAGCGGATGAGTCGGCTCTAGGCGTGTTGGGCGAAAGCCGGGCAGCGGGTTCTCGTCAGCCGGGGACGTATCTTGGCAGTAGAACCAAGTCATATTCCAGTCCTTGGGGTGGCTTGGCGGCTCTGCGTAAGGGAATAGACAGTCCCTGCGCCGTTGGATGGAGATGCCGCCTAATTCCAGACTTGGCCCGTTCGCACACTCGTTTTGGCGGTTTAAGTAGCACAGTTCTCTGAAAAGCAGCAAACTGGGCTCCTCTCCAAGGTACACTTCGCAAAAGACTTGGAAGTTGCAGATGTTGGATACGGAGTTGGGTCCTATATCCTGAGGCCGAAGGTCAAAGAAGTTGAGCACGTCCCGGAAGAATTTTGAGCCGGGCGGTGCGAAGCCCCGGCTCATATGGTCCGCAAAGATCACTACCTCCCCGTCCCTCGGCTGTGGTCTTTCTTCGGACGGATCAGGGGCACGGTAGGACATCACTTCCTTCTTGGGCAGATATCCGGACTTAACGAAGTTGGCCAGGGTGTCGTCAGTAACGTTGGATCTCATCCAGTTCCAAGTGATGGGAGCCTTGGGAGGCATGGTGAAGGTTGGTGGTCTATGGTAAAGATAAAAGTGTCCGGGTTAATTGTGAGCCGGAGATTATCATTCAAACTACAATGGCGGCTTATAAAGGGGACTAATGATATATATTCAGGTACGGTGGGTTATCTAAGCCGTAGGGGCATTCAGAATAAGTTGGTCATCTACGGCTTACCGTAGTTAAGCCGGAGGATTCTACAGAGCATGGTTCTCTTTAAACCGGAAAGTTCTACGGCGCGTGTTTTCTTTAAGTCGGAAATATAAGCCGCCAAGATTCAAGGGCTGCAGTTTTTACTAAGTGTGGTAAAACAGATTTCACATATTGCAGTAACTTTTTCGGATCAAAATGGTCGGGTGAAATGAAAATTTTCTAGACCTAAAAAAACAGAGGCAGGAGAAGTTCTTGAGGTGGAACATGGTTCTTATGCAGTAAAAGGAGGGTTTTTTGCAGGTGAAATGGATCTCAAACATCTACCGCACTGACTCTATGTGAGGTTAAAGATCAACCGAGTGCAGTGACTACAAGAGCTACTGAGGTTTGCGGCAATGGTGATGAACATGTAGAACACAAGATGAACCTTACAGTAGATCTATTTGACAGGGCAAAGGAGACTCACCGGAGTTGGAAAGAGCGGAGGTCGCTGCCGTGAATCTGGTCCGAATCAGGGTGATGCAGCGGCCGGGTTGATGAAGACCAGGGGCGCGACGGCGGCGGCAGTGGCGGAGCTTGGGCAGAGGAGCGACGGCGCGAGGAGGAAGAAGGAGAGCGTGAGAAGAAAGCGTTTGGCCGGCCTATTTATAAGGCAGACTCATAAGTGGGCGCGAAATTCAAGGAGACCACGGCGTGGTTATCTCCCCCTCACGGCGCCTCGATTTTCGGAATGACAGTAAAAGCAAAGATCCGTTGCGGATCTGGCGGAGTAAAAAACGGACTTAATGGAGGATGACGTCACGGCGGATTATCCGGAGTCCAGAGGATGACGTCACTCCGGGTTATGGCTTTCATATGAATGGTAAGCCGGAGATTTTTTCTTTCGGCAGAGTTGAAGATTGACGCGAGCTGGCTCAAGTCAATCTGGGGCCTAATGTTGAGGATGTAGACCTTAGAGTCACCCGCCAGGAGGGGCCGGGTTACTCTTTGGATGGTCATTGCCAGAAGCCCGGAGCCAAGTTTCAAGACGATGGGCCAGAGATGGGCTGAGACCCGGATATGGCTTAGGGCCTGTAGTTACAATCATTGTTATGGTAGACTTGCAGTATAAGGCAAGTATGGTTTAGAGTCCGAGCCGGACGTTCTTATGAGCCGGCCAGGACTCTAAGAGCTGCTAGGCGTCAGCCTCCCTATATAAAGGGACGACCCGGCAACGGTTCGGGGGCGACGACAACCTCATCGAGAGCCAGGCATAGCTGTTTAGCTCCCTGGCGATCGTAACCCTAATCAATATCACCTCAAACTGGACGTAGGCTTTTACCTTCACCGTAAGGGGCCGAACCAGTATAAACCCTCGTGTTCCTTGTCCCGCATAACCCCTTCAAGCTTCCTAGTTGTGATGGCTCCACGACTAAGTCCTAGCTTGAGGACATCTGCCGTGACAATTCCATGACAGTTTCGGTAGAATCTTTGAGTCACGAGGACTCAGCAATCTCACACCCGCGAGATCAAGACTATTTAAGCTTATAGGAAAGGATGGTGAAATGAGGTGGAGCTGCAGCATGCACTAACCATATATGGTGGCTAACATACGCAAAAGAGAGCGAGAAGAGAAGCAACGGAACGATCACCATCTAGTAATGACCAAGAAGTGATCCTGAACTACTACTTACGTCATTCATAACTCAAACCGTGTTCACTTCCCGGACTCCGCCGAGAAGAGACCATCACGGCTACACACACAGTTGATGTATTTTAATTGGGTCAAGTGACAAGTTCTCTACAACCGGACATTAACAAATTCCCATCTGCCTCATAACTGCGGGCACGGCTTTCGAAAGATAATACCCTGCAGGGGTGTCCCAACTTAGCCCATCATAAGCTCTCACGGTCAACGAAGGATAAACCTTCTCCCAGAGAGACCAGATCAGTCTCGGAATCCCGGTTTACAAGACATTTCGACAATGGTAAAACAAGACCAGCAAAGCCGCCCGAATGTGCCGACAAATCCCGATAGGAGCTGCACATATCTCGTTCTCAGGGCACACCGGATGAACACTACGTACAACTAAAACCAATCCTCGAGTTTCCCCATGGTGGTGCTGCAAGTGGCTCTAGTTTGGACCAGCACTCAGAGGAACACTGGCCCGGGGGTTTAAATAAAGATGACCCTCGGGCTCGCGAAAACCCGAGGGAAAAGGCTTAGGTGGCAAATGGTAAAACCAAGGTTGGGCCTTGCTGGAGGAGTTTTATTCAAGGCAAACTGTCAAGGGGGTCCCATAAATCACCCAACCGCGTAAGGAACGCAAACTCAAGGAACATAATACCGGTATGACAGAAACTAGGGCGGCAAGAGTGGAACAAAACACCAGGCATAAGGCCGAGCCTTCCACCCTTTACCAAATATATATATGCATTAATTAAATAAGAGATATTGTGATATCCCAACATATCCATGTTCCAACATGGAACAAACTTCAACTTCACCTGCAACTAGCAACGCTATAAGAAGGGCTGAGCAAAAGCGGTAACTTAGCCAAACAACGGTTTGCTAGGGAAGGATGGTTAGAGGCTGACATGGCAATATGGGAGGCATGATAAAGCAAGTGATAGGTAGCGCAGCATGGCAAAAGAACGAACAACTAGCAAAGCAAAGATAGAAGTGATTTCGAGGAGTGGTCATCTTGCCTGCAAGGTTCTCAGAGTTGTCAAAATCTTGATCCTCGTAAGCGTACTCAACAGGTTCCTCATTCACGAACTCGTCTCCCGGCTCTACCCAATACAAGAACACAAGCAACAGAACCACAATCAATCACGGGAAAAGCACAAGCAACATGATGCAATACATGTATGATATGCGAGATGTGATGTGCGATACATATGCTTGCTCTGGAAGGAAAATGATGAACAAGGCAGTAACTTGGCAAACCAAGCATGCCACTGGAAAGATGAGATGATTTCGGTCGAAATCGATATAAAGATCACCAGAAACGGATGCACGGTTTGCAAATGGCAAGCAAAACAAGAATGACACGAATCTCCGATAAACAGCATGATAGCACTTAAATGCAACAAGTAACAATGCTACGGCACTCCAACATAGCAACAAAGCATATGGCAGCAATCTACAGGAGATGCTTGACAAAAAATGAACACTGAGCTACGGCTAGATCACACCATAACAAGCTCAACCAAGCATGGCAAAAGAGCAAAAGCTAACAAGTTCACAGACTTTGTGAAATTACTGGACATGGCAGAAAACAGCATCAGGTAGCAATGTTCAGAGCATGAAATCAACATGCTACAGGAACTTAACATGACAAAACAAGGCATGGAAGTGTTCTACTAAATTCATAGGACAAAAGTGCCTTACTGACCATAAGCCAAAAAGGACCAGAAGATATGATGGCAACCATGTAAACATAGCAAGTTTCGTTAACAGATCTCAGACTTGGCAGAAAACAGAGCATGGCAGAAACAATAATATAAAGGCATCTTGGTGAGCTTGATGCACTCACCACAAAGCAATGCATGAAAAAACAAGCAGACCTACAGCAAGGTGGTATGTTTATGAAGCTATGCATGGCAAGATAAAATACATAGCATGAAAGAAACAACTACAACAAGCTTGGCAAAATTGAATAACACGTAAACAATCTGCCAGAAATATTTCATAGCAAACGTAGAGCAAGATTGAGTCATTCTATGTCACTCCATAAATACAAACAAGGGCAGGGATGGATCAATTACAACAATATCTACAAAACATCCTTAGTGAACATCTCCAAAATATGCATGGATCTCTCTGTAGCATCAAGTTTACATGGCAACAAAATAACAGCAGACAAGGACTTGGAGAAATTACTAAGTCCCTGAAATCAGAAACATTACGGAGCCTAGTTTGCATGCTTGTGCTAGTCACCACAGAGATCACAAAAATACATGGCATACACCCTTGGAAAGATGGCATGGCATAAAACAAAACACATGTAGAGCTCATGCCCATAAGATGCACAGATTAAATGATACAAAAATAACATATCTCCAAGTTCTGCTAAGTAACAACAGATAACAGCAAGTAGCACTCTTGCACCAGAGATTTGAGCATCAAGATGGCCTCTAATGAACATGGTGCAATTGAGCAAAATGTAGAGCATCATGAGGTGAACATTTCTATATATTACACGCGCGAAACGGAGCTATATGCAAAGAGTTATGATGCTATGAACATGGGCACATGCTGTAAAAATAAATGACTTAGGAAAATTCGGGGGTCTCTGGAAAAAGTCAACGCACGGGTGCTGCTCCAGATCCGATCGAGGCCGGCTCGCCGGAGCGAGGGAGGACGCCGGAGGAGAGGAAGGAGGAGGCCGGGGCTCGGGCTGCGTCGGACGCCGGAGGAGGACGCCGGAGCGGTGGTGCTCGGGCGCGGCGGCGGTGGTCGGCGACGAGGTCGGTGGCGGGGCGGCGCCGGCCGGCGGGG
>NC_057814.1:202927730-202950595 GCF_018294505.1 Triticum aestivum | reverse complement strand
ATTTCTAGAATAGCGTTGGAGCCGGGACACACATTTCTGCCCGAGTTCCAACAGCAAACCAAATACATTATCGGGCGCCGGCGCGCGAGCCAGGAGGGCCTCCCGCGGGTTTCGCCGGGCCGCGGACGTATGGGCGGCCGCGCGCGGTGACGTGGCAGCGTGTGATTGGACGTGGGCGGCGGCGCGGGCTTCGTCCGGCGGCGGCGGACGCGTCCGGCCGCGGGGAGGGAGATGGCTAGGGTTTGGACCGCGAATGTTTTCGGGAGGGGATGCATATATATAGGTAGAGGGAGCTAGGAGAGTCCAAATGAGGTGCGGTTTTCGCCCACACGATCGTGATCGAATGACCTACAACATGGAAGAGAGTTTGGTGGGTTTTGGGCTGTTTATAGAGGGGGTTTTGCTGCAACACACAGAAGGCATCTGCGGTAACCCGGTTAACCGTTGGAGTACCAAACGACCTCCAAATGGAACGAAACTTGACCGGTGGTCTACCGGTGGTATACCAAGGCCACTTGACAAGCCTCGGTCCATTCCGAGAACGTTTGACACCCGCTCATGAAAGAAAAAAAAAGGGTGCGCCGGAGGAGGTGGGAGCGCCGGATTGCAAAACGGACAACGGGGAAAATGCTCGGATGCATGAGACGGACACGTATGCAAATGCAATGCACATGATGACATGATATGATATGCATGAAATGAACAAAATGCAAAACGAAAGACAAAACCCGACCACTGAGGGAAAATCATAACACATAGCCGAAAATGGCAAGAGTTGGAGTTACAAATATGGAAAGTTACATCCGGGGTGTTACAACACTCCACCACTACGAGAGGATCTCGTCCCGAGATTTAGGACTGAAAGAACTACGGATATTCGCAACGGAGATGGTCCTCGCGTTCCTAGGTGGCTTCCCGGTCGGAATGGTGCGACCACTTCACTTTCAGGAATTTGATTGACTTGTTGCGAGTCTTGCGCTCAGTTTCTTCAAGGATAGCAACTGGGTGCTCATGATAAGACAAATCTTCTTGGAGGTCAATCTCTTCGAAGTCGATGGTGCGCTCAGGCGTCTTGAAGGACTTGCGGAGCTGTGACATGTGGAACACATCGTGCACGTTCGCGAAGTTGGAAGGAAGCTCAAGTTGATAGGCGAGGTCGCCTCTTTTGCCAATGAACTTGAAAGGACCCACGTATCTAGGGGCAAGCTTCCCTTTGATACTGAAGCAACGAGTGCCTTTCATTGGAGAGACGCGGAGGTAGACATGGTCTCCAATCTCGAAAGCCACATCACGGTGCTTACTATCATAGTAGCTCTTCTGGCGCGATTGCGCGGCTTTGAGATTATCACGGATGACTTTACACATTTCGTCAGCTTCTGTCATTAAGTCATTGCCAAGAAGTTGGCGTTCACCAGTCTCTGACCAATTGAGAGGAGTACGGCACTTTCTGCCATAGAGAATCTCGAATGGGGCCTTGCCCGAACTTGCTTGGAAGCTGTTGTTGTAGGAAAATTCGGCATATGGAAGACAATCTTCCCATTTCATGCCAAAGGAAATGACACAAGCCCTGAGCATATCTTTAAGAATTTGATTGACTCGCTCGACTTGGCCACTAGTTTGAGGATGGAAAGCTGTGCTGAAGTGAATATTGGTGCCCATGGCCTTCTGGAAGGAGTCCCAGAACTTAGAGGTAAAGATGCTTCCACGATCAGAAGAAATCAATTGTGGAATGCCGTGCAAGGAGACAATTCTGGAGGTGTATAGCTCTGCCAACTGAGCTGCTGTGATGGATTCTTTGATTGGAAGGAAATGAGCCACTTTAGATAGCTTGTCGATGACAACGAAGATAGCATCATTTCCGCGCTTGGACTTTGGAAAACCAGTCACGAAGTCCATTTCGATATGGTAAAACTTCCACTCTGGGATAGCAAGAGGTTGGAGGAGACCAGCTGGTCGTTGGTGTTCTGCTTTCACTCTTCGATAGACATCACATTCATTAACGAATTGAGCGATCTCCCGCTTCATTCGAGTCCACCAATACGACTGCTTGAGGTCATGATACATCTTCATACTTCCAGGATGAATGGAAAGGAGAGAATTGTGTGCCTCGTTCATTATGACTTTCCTTAGATCACCTGTAGGAACCACAATCCGGTCCTCGAAGAATAAATGGTCTCTGTCATCAATGCGATAGCACTTGTATTTGGAAAGACCCTTGTCGATACCACTTTTCACCTTCTTCGCCATGGCATCAAGAAGTTGTGCCTCACGAATTTGATCTTCCAAAGTAGGAGAGACTATGAGGTTGGCAAGAAAGCCTTGAGGAACAACTTGGAGATTCAGCTTGCGGAAAGCTTCACAAAGATCCGGTTGGAATGGCTTGAGGATTAAGCTGTTACAATAAGCCTTCCTGCTTAAAGCATCTGCAATGACATTGGCCTTGCCTGGAGTATATTCAATACTCGGATTGTATTCTTGAATCATTTTGACCCAACGAGTCTGCCTGAGGTTGAGGTTGGGCTGAGTGAAGATGTATTTGAGACTCTTGTGATCGGTGAAAATGTCCACTTGTCTTCCCAACAAGAGATGTCTCCACGTTATTAATGCATGGACAACTGCCGCCAACTCAAGATCGTGAGTGGGGTAGTTCTTCTCATTTGGCTTCAACTGACGAGAGGTATAGGCCACAACCTTCTTCTCTTGCATTAATACAGCACCGAGACCTTGGAGAGAAGCATCACAGAAAACTTCAAATGGCTTGGATTCATCAGGAGAGTTAAGATAGGAGCTGTGACTAGTTTCTCTTTCAGAGTGTTGAAAGCAACGTCACACTCAGGAGACCAGACATACTTCACATGCTTCTGGAGGAGGTTGGAAAGAGGCTTTGCAATCTTAGAGAAATTCTCAACGAATCTTCGACAATAGCTTGCAAGACCAAGAAAACTGCGGAGCTGCTTGACATTCTGAGGAGGTTCCCAATTCACAATTCCGGACACCTTCTCGGGGTTAACAGCGATGCCCTTGGCAGAGATGATGTGACCAAGGTAATGAACTTCATCAAGCCAAAACTCACATTTTGAGAACTTCGCATAGAATTGATACTCTCTGAGCTTGTCGAGCACCAATCGCAAATGTTTGGCACGGTCCTTCTTATTCTTGGAGAAGACCAAGATATCATCGAGATACACCAAGACGAATTCATTGGTATAGGGGTTGAAAATGAAATTCATCATCCGAGAGAATGTTGGAGGAGCATTGACAAGGCCGAAAGACACGACAGTATATTCATAAGAACCAAAGCTTGTCATGAATGCTGTCTTGGGAATATCTTCTTCACGAATGCGAATCTGATGATAACCCATACGAAGGTCAAGCTTGGAGAATACTTTAGCACCTTTGAGTTGCTCGAATAGCTCATTGATGTTGGGAAGTGGATACTTGTTTTGATTGTCTTCTTGTTCAATGGACGGTAGTCGACACAAAGTCGGTCCGTGCCATCCTTCTTCTTTACGAAAAGAACACCACAACCCCATGGAGATGAACTCGGTCTGATCAAACCCAGACGCTCTTGTTCGTCGAGCTGTTTCTTCAATTCCTTCAGCTCCTTGGGTCCAAGCTTGTATGGACGCTTGCAAACGGGTTCAGTGCCCGGCTCAATATCGATAACGAACTCAACTGGCCGGTGAGGAGGCATACCTGGAAGCTCTTCTGGAAAGACATCTTGGTACTCACAAACGACTGGAATTTGGGAGATGGCATCTAGTTCGCCCATCTCATTGAGAGAAAACAACCGAATGGTTTCATCACGAGCGGCATAAATAATCACATCCTCAGAAGAGTGTGTCAATTGAATTTCCCTGGCAGCACAATCAAGTTGAGCCTTGTGCTTAGAAAGCCAGTCCATCCCGAGAATTAGATCAATATCCGAGTCACCAAGAACAACTGGAGAAGACAGAAATTTATAGTTTCCCATCTTGATGGAAACATCCGGGACACAATTATTAGATGTCATTTGCTTGCCCAGAGACACAACCTTCAACGGGGTAGGAATCTTTTCCGTCACAAACTCATGCTTGGCAACAAAAGGTCTTGAAATGAAAGAAAGCGATGCAGCAGTATCAAAAAGAACTTTTGCAGGAATATCATTAACAGGAAGATTACCCATTATCACATCAGTAGATTCCTCCGCTTGAGCTGCATTCATCATATTCACCTTTGCAGACTTTGGATTATGCTTGACCACTGCATTGCTGGAAGATCTGACAGGAGGAGGAGGCGAAAGACGCCTTTGGTTGAAGCACTTGTTAGCATAGTGACCTTTCTGCTGACACTTGTTGCAAGTCACCTCTGAGAGTGGACGATGATAAGGAGCATTGGATTTTGGAGCTTGATTCTGAGACTTGTTCTGATAGCCAGAATTGGAAGAGTGGGAAGAACCATGGCCACCTTTGTTCTTCTGCTGGTAAGGTTGACGAAACGGAGGAGGAGGAGGCAACCAGAACTTCTGTTGCTTAGCAGCCACTAGTGAGGAAGAAGAAGACTGAACTGCGTCCCTGACTCTCTTCTTAGAAGCCTCACACTTAAGCTGAGTAGCCCCTTGCTTCAGTGCCATGTTATAGAATTGATCAAACTGAGTAGGCTCAACAAGAACGAGAGCTAACTGCAGATCCTCTCTAAGGCCACCTCTGAAGTGATAGATCATGCTCTTTTCATCAGGAACGTCTTGTTTAGCGAAGCGAGCAAGTTTCTGAAACTGGATGTTGAATTGATACACAGACATGTTGCCTTGCTTGAGATTGCGGAACTCCTCACGCTTGCTCTCAACAACACTTTGTGGAATGTGGTGAGCTTTGAAATCCCGACAGAAGTCAGTCCAAGTGATCACACGACCTCCTCTGGAATCTTTGTATTGCTGAAACCAATCAGCAGCTTGGTCCTTGAGCTGAAAAGAAGCAGACTTGACATAGTCCTCAGGCCTGACATTGCTACATTCAAAATGCTTGTTGATGTCCACGAGCCAATCATCGGCATCTGTTGAGGATATAGACCTTGGAGTCACCCGCCAGGAGGGCCGGGTTATTCTCAGGGTCATTGCCAGAAGCCCGGAGCTAAGTGTTAAGATAATGGGCCAGAGATGGGCTGAGACCCGGATATGGCTTAAAGCCTGTAGTTACAATCATTGTTATAGTAGGCTTGTAGTGTAAGGCAAGTATTGTTCAGAGTCCGAGCCGGACGCTCTTATGAGCCGGCCGGGACTCTAAGGGCTGCTGGGCGTCAGCCTCCCTATATAAAGGGAGGACCCGGCAGCGGTTTAGGGGCGACAACAACCTCATTGAGAACCGGGCATAGCTGTTTAGCTCCCTGGCAATTGTAACCGTAACCAATAACCCCTCGAACTGGACATAAGCTTTTACCTTCACCGTAAGGGGCTGAACCAGTATAACCCTCGTGTTCCTTGTCCCGCATAACCCCTTCAAGCTTCCTAGTTGCGATGGCTCCACGACTAAGTCCTAGCTTAAGGACATCTGCCGTGACAATTCCACGACAGTTGGCGCCCACCGTGGGGCCAGCGCACGGTGGATTCGAGTTCTTGAAGGGCAGCTTCAAAGGGCTCAAGGGATACGCCGTAGGCCGGATGACCAAGAGTCATCACGGCAAGCTCTACATCAACGACAAGGACTGGGGCCCCGACGCCGGCTCAATTGAGTACGGGTACCGGGTCCCCTTTGGCGGAATTCATGTCTTCATTGGCAAGGTTGGTGAGCCGGGCCCCGAGCCGGATCTCTGCGCCGATCTCGTTGAAACGGCTCAGCGCGCACGACCCGCTTGGGCCCGGCCTGCCTTAAGGCGCGCTTTTGTGGGATGTATCCATGGAGGGGCCTCTGATCCTTCCGGGTCTCGTGATGAGGCGGCCGCCGGTTCTGACGGCGAGTCGGCCACCGATGAATCAAACTCGTTGTACCAACTTCAAGATAGCAGGCTCATGGGTTGTTCCGATGGCGACAGTATTCCGGACCTTTTTGAGCCGCCAAGTCAGGTTGGAGTTTTTATGGCCGGTGTGCAGCCTATTCAGAACCCCGCTGCTGGAGCAGGAAACCCGGTGCCTTCTCCGGCCCAGGTGCTGATGGATCTCACGGACAAGATGACGGCCCTGTTAACCGCCACGGTCGACCCGGCGGATCAAGCTCAGCATGATGCGGAGGTAGCGCAGTTAAAATTAGATCTGATAAAGGCTAAAGAGGATCTCGCAGCGGAAGGAATCAGGCTGGCTGCGGAGCGGGCGGCCCTCGATGCCCGGACTCAGCTAATTCAGGCGCAGTCCTTCCAACTCACGATGGACCAGAACGCGGCCAACGAGATTATGAGAAGGAGGCATCAGAAGGCCCAGTCTAGACTCCCGCCGGTCTACGATCTGCGCAATCTCTTTAACACGCCGGGTGCAGGGTCTAGTAACCCGCCAGGAGTCATTGCGCCCGGGTCTGGACCCCTTATTCAGCCACGAATGATGGGGCCTCCCCAAGTGCCCCCTGCCCCGCCTCAGTATGTGCCAATACCCCCGGGTCATTATGATAACCCGCTAGAGAACATGGTGGCTGCAGCAGCACGGCTGGCGGCTCTCCCCGTTGACGGCGATTCTCCGGCGGCTATCAAACCCGCCGGGTCAGGAAACTCCTGCAGACGGCGCTAGCACAGCAAGAGGCGTACTCCTACAGCCGGGACAGGATCCACTCAACCCCTCGTCCAGGCCATAGCCCGAGTTACAGCCGGCACATGGTCTCAGCGACCGGCTCAAGTAATGTCCGACGGCATGACCCGGCCCCTGGCCATGGCCCGGCTCATATTGGAGCCTTCTATGCAGCAGACCAAGCGCGGCAAGAGGCGGAGCAGGCGCCGCAAGTAACGGCTTACCAGACCCCCCCGGCTTATCCGACGACGTCCGTTGATGTGGGTATTTCTACCAGGACAGGGGGTGTCCCTTGTTTGGCGCCAGCCATCCGCAATGAACGTCTACCTAAGGACTTCAAGGGCCCTCGGAAGGTGCCTAACTATACAGCAGACTTACAGCCTGCAGCCTGGATTGAGAGTTACGAGATGGCTATGGAATTGCTGGAGGTCAGTGAGGCGGCCATGGCCAAATATTTCACCATGATGTTAGATGGAACTGCCCGTACGTGGTTGAAAGGGCTGCCACCAAACTCCATTGGGTCTTGGGCTGAGCTGAAAGCCCGGTTCATTCAAAACTTCAAAGACACTTGTAGGCAGTCTATGTCAATTGTGGATTTGACTAACTGTAAGCAGCAGGAGGGTGAATCCACGACTCATTGGGTTCGCCGTGTCAAGGAGATCATACATTCATCGGATAAGATGGATGCCGGCTCTGCAGTCTTAATGTTGGAACAAAACTGTCGTTTTGTGCCCCTAAAGATGAAACTTGGGCGGCTTAAACGGGACTGCACTGACATGGGGACACTAATGGGGGCTCTTGTCAAGTACGCCGATTGTGACGGTACCAAGGATCCTCCTTCAGACGGTGAAAGGACAGGGAAGGGAAGGAAGAACGGCAATGGCAAGGGTCCTCAGTTTAACCCGGGGAACCAAGGAGGAGGCAAGCGCAAGGCCGATGGCAGCCTAGAGTTTGTGGCCAACACCAACTCTCAAGGTAATAACCAGCGACACAAGGGGAGACCCCCTCCTCGAGGCGGCGGGTCAGGACCTTCTCTGGAGCAGCTATTGAACGAACCTTGTCCGAGACACGGCTCTAGAGAGAAGCCAGCGACTCATTTGTGGAAGGATTGTACTATTATGAAGGCCTTTAAAAACTACAATGGTCCGGGTGGCGGCTCAGGCGCCAGCGGCTTTCATGGCCCGGGCGGCGGTTCAAATTCCGGTCCTCAGAACGGTCAAGGGGGCTTTAATCAACAGTCTGGTCAGGGTCACCAACAGCAGCAGGGGGGTTATCAGACTAACCCGAAGCAGCTTAGCGGTGGACAGTATCACGTGTTCACCACTAGCTTGTGCAAACGAGACGAGAAGCTTCACAAGAGGGCGGTTAATGCTGTTGAGCCGGCAGTTCCACGCTATTTACGGTGGTCTGAGCAGCCCATAGTGTGGAGTAGGGAGGATCACCCCCCCGGGTGGATAACCCGGGCCACCTGGCCTTAGTGGTGGCCCCTCAGGTAGGAGGTCATAAGTTCACAAAAGTACTCATGGATGGAGGCAGCAGCATCAACATCCTCTATTATGAGACTTTCCGTCGTATGGGGCTGGTCGGTAAGAACCTCAGCCAGTCAAATACTATCTTCCATGGTGTGGTACCTGGTAAGTCGGCTTATCCAGTCGGCAAGATCGAATTGGAAGTGGCTTTTGGTGATGGGAACAACTACAGGGTGGAGAAATTGACCTTTGAGGTGGTCAAGATAAGAAGTCCATACCACGCTATATTCGGACGGCCGGCTTACGCCAAGTTCATGGCACGACCGTGTTATGTGTACTTACAGCTCAAGATGCCGGGTCACAACGGGACCATTACGGTTCACGGCAGCCGGAAAGTGGCTCTGGAGTGTGAGGAAGGTGACACGGCTTATGCGGAGTCTGTTTGTGCCACGGAAGAGTTGAAATTTTATAAAGACAGTGTTGACCCGACAGATACGACCTCTCTGAAAAAGCCAACCACAGAGAATGAACCAGCAATGAAATTTAAATCAGCTGATGAGACCAAGCTTGTTGATTTTGTTCCAGGTGACTCATCTCAGCAGTTTAGCATCAGTGCAAATCTGGACCCGAAATAGGAAAGCGCGCTCATCGAGTTCATCCGTGGGAATAGGGACATCTTCGCGTGGAAACCTTCTGACATGCCAGGTGTACCTAGAGAACTCGCTGAGCACACTCTCAATATTGATCCAAAATTTAAGCCGGTCAGACAGTTCCTTCGACGGTTTAACGAAGAGAGGCGGAAAGCTATCGGTGAAGAAGTGGCCCGGCTCTTGGCGGCTGGGTTCATTGTTGAGGTTTTTCGCCCGGAGTGGTTGGCTAACCCGGTGCTCGTACTCAAGAAGAACGGCACCTGGCGGATGTGTGTGGACTACACGGACTTGAACAAGGCGTGTCCGGCTGATCCGTTTGCTCTCCCCCGTATTGATCAAATCATTGATGCTACGGCAGGTTGTGCACGCTTAAGTTTCTTGGATGCCTATTCCGGGTATCATCAGATTAAGATGGCAGTTAAGGACCAGGAGAAGACGGCGTTCATCACTCCCTTTGGAGCCTTCTGCTATGTGTCTATTCCTTTTGGACTCAAATGTGCACAGGCGACTTACCAGCGTTGTGTGCAGAATTGTCTTCATAAACAGATCGGGCGCAATGTTCACGCCTACGTGGATGATATTGTGGTTAAATCCATTAAGGAGGAAACCCTGATAGATGATTTAAGGGAAACCTTCGATAATCTCCGGGTCTACAAGATGATGCTTAACCCAGCCAAGTGTGTTTTTGGTGTTCCGGCAGGCAAACTATTGGGCTTCTTGGTTTCTGACAGAGGCATTGAGGCTAACCCGGAGAAGATCAAGGCTATCACCTCCCTGGCTAAGCCGGCATGTATAAATGATGTTCAGCGTTTGGCGGGTCGCATCGCTGCTTTAAGCCGGTTTATAAGCCGTTTGGGTGAGAAAGCTATGCCCTTATGTCAGTTAATGAAGAAAACTGACAACTTCGCCTGGAATGATGCAGCTAATACTGCTTTTGAGGATTTGAAAAAGCAACTGGCAGAGCCCCCCGTCCTTGCTGCTCCGATTGATAAGGAGCCCTTGCTACTATATGTAGCGGCAAATGCACGAGCTGTCAGCGTGGCTATTGTTGTGGAGCGCAAGGAGGCGGGTAAGGAGCATCCGATTCAGCGGCCGGTTTATTATGTCAGCGAGGTGCTCATTGAGTCCAAGCAGCGGTACCCGCATTGGCAGAAACTCGTATACGGTGTGTTCATGGCGAGCCGGAAGCTCAAGCATTATTTTCAGGGTCATCCCATCACTGTGGTCAGTTCTGCCCCCCTTGGTGATATTATCCAGAACAGAGAGGCTACAGGGAGAATCGCTAAGTGGGCTATAGAACTTGGACCTCATGGCCTCAAATATGTGCCACGCACGGCTGTTAAATCTCAGGCTTTGGTGGATTTCATCAATGATTGGACAGAGTCTCAAGTGCCTGAACAAAAGCCGGATAACACTTATTGGACTATCCACTTTGACGGGTCCAGACAGTTGGAGGGCTCGGGGGCTGGTGTCGTATTGGCTTCCCCCAAGGGTGACAAGTTCCATTATGTGCTACGGTTGATGTTTCCTTGCACTAACAATGCGGCTGAATACGAAGCTTTGCTTCACGGTCTTCGGGTGGCTAAGGAGATGAGCTTGAGCCGGGTAAGATGCTTTGGGGACTCAGATTTGGTGGCTCAACAAGTATCAGGCACCTGGGATTCTAAGGATCCTCTCATGGCGGCTTACCGCCGCGAGGTTGATGCCATTGCTGGGCAGTTTCAGGGATACCAAGTGGAGCACATTGATCGCAGGAAGAATGAGTCGGCTGATGCTTTAAGCCGGCTAGGCTCTCAGCGTAAGCCGGTGCCGCCTAACACTTTCCTGGATGTTTTGTATAACCCCTCGGTCAAGTTGCCTACAGAGGAGGACTTGGCTATCCCTGACCCGGAAGCACGACTGGTGGCGGCTCTTCATGTCATACCAGACTGGAGAATGCCATATCTGGCTTATATAACCCGGGGAGAGTTGCCTGAGGATGAAACTCTGGCCAGGCAAATAACCCGGCGGGCTAAGTCAATGATTGTCATCGACGGCGAGTTGCATCATCGCAGTGTTTCAGGGGCGTTTCAGCGTTGTATCTCCCCTGAGGAAGGTCAAGAGATCTTGCGTGAGATTCATGAAGGGGGTTGTGGCCATCATGCCGGTTCAAAATCTCTTGTAGCCAAGGCTTTCCGTCATGGTTTTTATTGGCTGACGGCTCACCCTGATGCAGAGGACTTGGTCAGTAAATGCGATGGTTGCCAAAGGTTCTCACCGCGGGCTCATGTGCCGGCTCAGGAGTTGAGGATGATCCCAATCACTTGGCCCTTTGCGGTCTGGGGGCTTGATATGGTTGGGCCTTTTAAACGATCCAAGGATAAGAAGACCCACCTCTTGGTGGCCGTTGACAAATTCACGAAGTGGGTGGAGGCTGAGCCCGTGAGCAAGTGCGATGCAGCCACGGCGGTTCAGTTTATGAAAAAGGTGATTTTCCGCTTTGGCTTTCTGCACAGCATCATAACTGACAATGGCACCAATTTATCCAAGGGCGCTATGGAAGAATTTTGTCAACGAGAGCATATCCGACTTGATGTTTCCTCCGTGGCTCACCCCCAATCCAATGGTCAAGCTGAGAGAGCTAACCAGGAGATTCTGAAGGGCATCAAACCCTGGCTTTTAGTCCCTTTGCAACGGACGCCGAGTTGTTGGGTGGAGGAGCTGCCCTCCGTTTTATGGAGCATTAACACTACTCCTAACAGGTCTACTGGTTTCACGCCTTTCTTCATGGTTTATGGAGCAGAAGCAGTCCTCCCCAGCGACATCCGTCACGATTCGCCTCATGTGGCGGCTTATGTTGAGTTGGATAATGAACAAGCGCGCCAAGATGCTCTGGACTTGTTGGACGAACAACGAGATGTGGCGGCAGCCCGGTCGGCGATTTACCAACAAGACCTGCGCCGTTATCATAGCCGCCGGGTCAAATCCCGGGTCTTCCAGGAAGGCGACCTTGTGCTCCGGCTTATCCAGGATCAAACTGATGCACACAAGTTATCCCCACCTTGGGAAGGGCCCTTTGTGGTCAGTAAGAACTTGTACAACGGGTCATATTATCTCATTGATATTCGGGAACATAAGGATTCGCGTAAATCTGAGGAGGAGACCCGTCGGCCATGGAATATAGCTCAACTTCGGCCTTACTATACTTGAGGTGCCGGCTCTCGTGGTGTACATATTTATCTCAGACATGTATATATTATGATAAGCAATAAAGCAGGACCTCTGTCCTTTTTCTCCTCCAATTATATGTGTGTCATTTTTTACATGCTAAATTGAATGGAGGATCCGGCTTATGATCGTATTCAAATCTAGCCGTACAGTAAGGTCACTTGGGGGCTTCCTGTTCAAACATGGGTCGTATTCGAACCAAAGAGAACATAGCTGTCGATACCCATTTGATTGGCAAAAGTGCCGAGCTCATTGGGAGGTTGCCTTTGGTCATATTTGAATCATAGTATAACCCCTCTGAGAACCGACGTGGATCGTATTCGAATCGGCGTTGTTAAACAATTTTCAGAGTCACTTGGGGGCTTCCTGTTCAAACATGGGTCGTATTCGAACCGAAGAGAACATAGCTGTCGATACCCTTTTGATTGGCATCGCCACACCCACTGGGGGCTATGTGTTCGCATCCGAACCTTAGCTTAATCCCTTTGGACCGGGTTTCTGGTCGTATTCGAACCGGAAGCCCCAAGTTTTTATACTTTATCACAAGTCTACTCTGATCATGTCCAGGTATGTGCTGCCGGGTCTCACTTGCCGGTTTAATTTTGGTTTATCTTGTTAGTTGAGCATAATGGATGTCATCAAAGACAGGTAAATTCGAATTAAGGTACCAACCAAGTTAACCAGGTTATTTAAACCGGAAGTATGCTTACAGGCCGTTAAGTGTGTTATCACGGCTATGATCAGAGTATAGTTAACGACCAGTCTTTTTTGGTTCGTATTCCGGGTTATCCATCTCAAACACCTGATTCTCAGGGTGGTAAGCCGCCTTGAGACTTGTGATTTGCCTTTCTATACAGATACTTGAAGGTACTTTTTAAGGTTGAGAAGGACAAAGTGATAACTATGACCCGGAGGAGCACCTGAAGAATAACTTCGAGGGGTTTCAGCATTCATTACGTACACGATGGCACGGCAGAGATAAATTGTTGCACTTATGCTATTACAAAAATCTTTCAAAATCTAAAGGGTGGAGCGTTGTTCGGTGAACCGCCAGCCGCTTTATGACGCCTGCTAAGTTGAAGTTCTCGACTCGTCTTCTGCTCCGGCTGATCCCAAGGCTTCGAAGGTTGACGACTTCAAGTTGATGCCGCTGAGAGCTTCGAACTGGGCTTCTTCGTCAATTAGCCCGGCCGGGTCAATCTCGGGGGCGAAGGTGTGCTGGCGAGCCGGAGGAATCAGACTAAGAGCCTCATAGCGAGGGGTTGGAATCCTCTGATTCTCCGCGTTGTACCCCGGCTGATACTTGGTTAAGTCGGTGTCGTTCCCAATGATGGTGGCCACCGGGCGCACAGCCTTCACACATGCCGTGAAGTCCTTCTGGTCGAAGGCGAAGCCGTCTTCCTTTAGGCTTGGGTAACCCAGGGCGATGTCTGCCGGGTCTAGTTCCGGCAGGAATGCTTTGGCCCGGCTCAGCGCAGCAATGGCCCCGGATCTTGCGGAGGCTCGGCGTAGCTCCTGGATCCGCTGTGGCAGAACCGCGAGCCGGCGCAGGACTTCGGCCAGGTGGGTTGGCACCTCGTTGGATAGGGCCACCACAGCTAAGGCGCGCTGTGACCCGGTGTAGAGTTGTTCCACCAGGGTGTATACGGCCTTTAACTTGGTGACCACGCTCTGGTTGAGGTTGGCACTCCTGGGACCTGTTTAAATTAAGATCAGGTAAGCCGGTGACACGAATGAATCATAACATATACAGACTTGATGAAAGCCGGCGAGGCGACTTACCGAAAATAGCAGCCACCATTTGGGAAACCTGGCGCTTTAGGCCGGAGAGCTCAGCGGTCTTCTCAGTGAGGGCCTTCTCTGCCTGTTCTGCCCGGGTCACCATTGCGGCTTTCTCCTCAGCCCAGGCCTTCCGCTCAGCATCGAATTCGGTCTTCAGTTTCTCCTGAGCGGCGATGCTGGAGACAAACTTGGCATTGGCCTTCCGGGTCTCTATCTCTTGTGTCTTTAGCCGGCTCTTGAGATCCGCAAGGTCCGACTCAAATTTCTTGCCAGCAGCCTGCATATATTTCCGGGTTATTAACAGTCATTCTATAAGTCCCAAGCACTTTCTAAGCAAAGACACTTGGCACTTGGGGGCTAATGCATATTGAATGTATCTATCTACGTACTGCCAGTTCAGTTAAGTAAACCGGAATCTAAGTCTACGACATATTCACGTATAAGTCATAGACTTGGGGGCTAGAATGACAAGGATCACTATGCGGAAAGTAAGAAGACAGCAGAAGGTTACCTCAGATTTTTGTTGGATCTGGTTGACCATGGCAATCTCGGCGTCCCGGCTCTTGTGAACTTGGCTGATGTAGCCTGAGACGAGCTCTCCAATGTTTAAGTCGGTGTAGCTGGAGAGATCCAGATTCACCCGGTGGGGTTGTAGCAACTCCCCCTTGGCGGAGCATTTGGCCAGCGCGGTCGGCCTCCCCGGCTCAACATACTCCGTCCGGGTAATTACCACGTCCGGGTCGTTAGTTGGTGGGGCTGAGCCGGAGGCCTCCGGGTTAGCTGATGCTTCAATCGTTGTCTTGGTGGTCGGGGCAGGGGCTTCAGGCGCCGTGTCCATGGGAATGGTGGATTCGACGGCGGAGGCGGCTGGCGGCTCTTGAGCTGTCGTCTCCGGCTTAGGTAAGTCTGGCACTCCGGCTGACCTGGTCTTCTTTGCTCTTTTGGTGAGCTTTGCCTGGGCACTGAAAAGGCAGAAGTGTTAGGTATACAAAGAGTAAGTGCGGACAGATAATGTAAGGAGATTGTTATTACCCGGGTGCAGTTTTGAAGGCCGGCAGACTTGACTGCATGGAGTCACCCGAAGAGGGGGAGGTCTCCTGATAATTGGAGTCAGAAGAGTTGAGTGGCTGACGGATGACACCCGCCAACGGATGAAAGGGTACAGATGAGAAAAAACCTCAGTGCGACGCTTCCTTGTTGCGTCGGGTAACCCGGCGGAGAGATCGGTGTCTTTGCGGGCCCGGGTGTGACGCCGGCTTTCGTGAACCTGCTGCTTCAGAAGAAATTGAGGGTCTTGATGAGCTAATGGATGAGAAAAGCTTACTTTCCGGGTTACTTTTCGGACTTTCAGCTGTGGTAAAGGCTCCGAGTCGGAGGAAAATGATGTTACCTCTTCAATCACCGGGTTACTGGCGCCGGTGTCGTCCTGTCAATAAGCAAAATGTTGATAAGGCGGACAGCAATAAACAACCAATATGGCAAGAGATTAAAGGTTTAAGGGTTACCTCAGACTCGGAGCTGTCGTTTAATTGCAGCAGCTCCGAAGCAGTGGGTCTGCTTCCCTTTTTACGAGGGGCGGCTTTCTTGGCGGCTTTCTTCGCCTTCCTCGCCTTCTTGGCCGCCTCATGGTCATAGTTGACCCGCCAGAACTTGTCATCAGCCTGAGAAGTACAGTAATAAACTCTTAAAACGGTTCAGAGAAAGGTGACGTGTAAAAGAAGTGGAAAGGCTAAAGTCAGCGGCTTACCGCAGGGGCTGGATTGGTCTTGCAGAACGGGGCTAGCCCGGTCTTTCCATAGTCGGCCAAGCTCTCGTTTAACAGAGCCTTGGTCTCTTCTTCAGCAACGTCTTCTGGAAGATCATTGCGGCTGTGCCTCTGCGGGTCATCCTTTCGCCCAGTGTACTCACACATTAAGCCGGGGCGGCGGCTCAATGGGATCACCCGCCATGTGATCCAGACCCGGACCAGGTCTATTCCGTTCAGACCATTGCCTAGCAGAGCTTTGATCTTGTTGATCGTTGGAAGCAGAGGCTGACGTTCTGCGGCAGTCAGCTTGTCGGATAACGGATGAGTCGGCTCTAGGCGGGTTGGGTGAAAGCCGGGCAGCGGGCTCTCGTCCGCCGGGGATGTGTCTTGGCAGTAGAACCAAGTCATATTCCAATCTTTGGGGTGACTTGGCGGCTCTGCGTAAGGGAACAGACAATCCCTACGTCGCTGGATGGAGATGCCGCCTAACTCTAGACTTGGCCCGTTGGCGCACTCATTTTGGCGGTTCAAATAAAACAGCTCTCTGAAGAGCAGCAGACTCGGCTCTTCTCCAAGATATACTTCACAAAAGACTTGGAAGTTGCAGATGTTGGATATGGAATTGGGTCCTATATCCTGAGGCCGGAAGTCAAAGAAGTTGAGCACGTCCCGGAAGAATTTTGAGCCGGGCGGTGCGAAGCCCCGGCTCATATGGTCCGCAAAGATCACTACCTCCGCGGGGATCGGCTGCGGTCTTTCTTCTGACGGGTTGGGGGCACGGTAGGACATCACTTCCTTCTTGGGCAGATATCCGGACTTAACGAAGTTGGCCAGGGTCTCGTCAGTGACGTTGGATCTCATCCAGTTGCAAGTGATAGGAGCCTTGGGAGGCATGGTGAAGGTTGGTGGTCTATAATAAGGAGAAAAGTATCCGGGTCAATTATAAGCCGGGGATCTATTGTTCAAACTAAGATGGCGGCTTATGAAGGGGACTAATGATATGTATTCAGATATGGTGGGTTATCTAAGCCATAGGAGCGTTCAGAATAAGTTAGTCATCTACGGGTTACTACAGTTAAGCCGGAAGAGTCTACGGAGCATGGTTCTCCTTAAATCGGAAAGTTCTACGGCGCGTGTTTTCTTTAAGCCGGACATGTAAGCCGCCGAGATTCAATGGTTGCAGTTTTTTCTAAGTGTGGTAAAACAGGTTTCACAGACTACCGTAACTTTTTTGGATCAAAATAGTTGAAGCAGAGAAAATTTTCTAGACCTAAAAAGCGGAGGCAGAAGAAGTTCTTGAGGTTGAACACAGTTCTTATGCAGTAAAAAGAGGATTTCTTGCAGATGAAATGGGTTCCGAACGTCTACCGCAGTGGTTCTACGCAAGGTTAAAGATCAACTAACTACAGTGGCAACAAGAACTACCGAGTCTGTGGGCAATGGTGATGAACACGAAGAACTAAAAGAACCCTACCACAGATCTGTTCTAGCAAGGCAGAGGAGACTCACCGGAGTTGGAAGGAGCGGAGGTCGCCGCTGTGAGTCTGGTCCGAATCAGGGTGATGCAGCGGCCGGGTTGATGAAGACGAGGGGCGCGACGGCGGTGGCAGTGGCGGAGCTCGAGCAGAGGAGCGACGGCGCGAGGAGGAAGAGGGAGAGTGTGAGAAGAAAGTGTTGGGCCGGCCTATTTGTAAGGCAGAGTCATAAGTGGGCGCGGGATTCAAGGAGGCCACGGCGTGGTTATCTCCCCCTCACGGCGCCTCGATTTTTGGAACGACAGTAAAAGCAAAGATCCGTTGCGGATCTGGCGGAGTAAAAAACGGACTTAATGGAGGATGACGTCACGGCGGATTATCCGGAGTCCAGAGGATGACGTCACTCCGGGTTATGGCCTTCACATGAATGGTAAGCCGGAGATTTTTTCTGTCTGCGGAGCTGAAGATTGACACGAGCCGGCTCAAGTCAATCTGGGGCCTAATGTTGAGGATATAGACCTTGGAGTCACCCGCCAGGAGGGCCGGGTTATTCTCAGGGTCATTGCCAGAAGCCCGGAGCTAAGTGTTAAGATAATGGGCCAGAGATGGGCTGAGACCCGGATATGGCTTAAAACCTGTAGTTACAATCATTGTTATAGTAGGCTTGTAGTGTAAGGCAAGTATTGTTCAGAGTCCGAGCCGGACGCTCTTATGAGCCGGCCGGGACTCTAAGGGCTGCTGGGCGTCAGCCTCCCTATATAAAGGGAGGACCCGACAGTGGTTTAGGGGCGACAACAACCTCATTGAGAACCGGGCATAGCTGTTTAGCTCCCTGGCGATCGTAACCGTAACCAATAACACCTCGAACTGGACGTAAGCTTTTACCTTCACCGTAAGGGGCTGAACCAGTATAACCCTCGTGTTCCTTGTCCCGCATAACCCCTTCAAGCTTCCTAGTTGCGATGGCTCCACGACTAAGTCCTAGCTTAAGGACATCTGCCGTGACAATTCCACGACAGCATCCGTGGCCTCGGCACAGTAGCTGAAAGACTTGGGCTGATTTGCGAGAAACTGGTTGAGTGTACGAAGTGAGGCTGATTGTTGCCTTGACCTTGATTTCCTTGATTGCCTTGCCCTTGGGTGCATTCTTGCAAGAGTTGCAGAATCATCTGAGCATTGGCGTTGGTGGCTGCCATGATAGCTTGCCATGCCTCCGGAGGTGGAGGTGGTGGCGGAGGGTTGGATTGACTCCCTTCATTGCGATCCGGATCCTGACGCGTTGGCGGAGCCATCCTGAAGAGGGTGACATCCGTTAGCATCTTGATAGACAAATAGATAAGTAGAATCAACGGGTAGATATTTGCAACATATGGTCTTCACAATAAACATTCGAACGAGGATGAACGAATGAATTCCACAGTAAATCATCACACTTCCATAAGTTGAGAAGCCACTTGAAAAAGATAAGGAATCAACATATGACTTCGAAGCAACCTGAATACCACAATACAAAACAAAACAAAGTATTGGCTTGCAGAATAAGCCGGAACAACCATATGATAGATATTTCGTCCGAAGTTTTCGTGGTGGGGCCCACACGGGCTCAATCGTACAGCACCATCATGTACAAGGCTGTGCACATGACATACGAAGCGTCCCCGAGTCGGCATAGCCAAGGACTCTTTAAGACACTACGAGACCACTTTAAAACCAACCGTGTACAGGCGGACCACTAGACGTCGAACCCCAATCTCATATCATGCGTCTGTCGGAAAGATATCGTAAGAGCTACTTGAATTCCCACTTATAAACTCCTGAAACTTTCTGGTTATGCAATCTGGTGTTGAGGATACAGGGGACACAAAAATATATCACCCAAACTAGCAATCCCTAGATCCAGCTGTATCCATCCGTCAACACATACCCAAGAAACCTTCGGAAATCGTGTACCTCAACCTTCGAAAAGCATCCTTTATACGAGTTATGGGAATACTCCCGAACTCCCGCCCCAGTACTGGGTGGCGTCGAGGTGATCTCACCAACAACTGCATAAAAGAGATTCGATGTCGGCGAAACTCAGGTATTCCAGAACTGCAACGATAAAATTGTGACGACAAGACCTCGGAGCTCAACTCCCTGGGACACTGCCACAACCCCTAAATGTCAGGAGGCACCAAGAACAATGTTCTCGTCACAAAACCATCGGAACGATTCCAAGATACCCGCGTGATCCTAAATTTTTTTTAGTGAAATTTGAGGAGAGAAGAGTCAAAACTTCTACGTCAGGAGACCTCACCAAAGCGACGAAGGGACTGAGGAGTAAAAAGAATCCTACTCTCCGATATATATAATCCTAAGACTCAAAACATTTTTGTTCTAGACTCAACAACGCTAGCGATTCGATCCAGCAGGGGGCTCCTAAGTCGGGGATGGCACTGATACCAACTTGTAACGCCCACGATGCGGCTATATCTCCCACGTGTCGAGGCACGACTTAGAGGCATAACCGCATTGTGGTTTTGTCGCAAGAAGGGTCATCTTCACATAATCCCATGTAATGAACAAGAATGGGATAAAGAGTTGGCTTACAATCGCCACTTCACAGAATACATAAATATAATTCATACATCATCCAAAATACACACATAGACCGACTATGGTCAAGATCCAAATGAAAATAAGATAACCCCAAATGCTAGATTCCCGATCGTCGCAACTGGGCTCCACTACTGATCATCAGGAAAAGACACATAGTAACGACCACGTTCCTCATCGAACTCCCACTTGAGGTCGATCCCATCATCTGCACCGGCATCGTCGGCACCTGCAACTGTTTTGGTAGAATCTGTGAGTCACGAGGACTCAACAATCTCACACCCGCGAGATCAAGACTATTTAAGCTTATAGGAAGGATGGTGAAATGAGGTGGAGCTGTAGCATGCACTAAGCATATATGGTGGCTAACATACGCAAAAGAGAGCGAGAAGAGAAGCAACGGAACGGTCGCCATCTAGTAATGACCAAGAAGTGATCCTGAACTCCTACTTACGTCATTCATAACTCAAACCGTGTTCACTTCCCGGAATCCGCCGAGAAGAGACCATCATGGCTACACACACAGTTGATGTATTTTAATTGGGTCAAGTGACAAGTTCTCTACAACCGGACATTAACAAATTCCCATCTGCCTCATAACCGCGGGCACGGCTTTCGAAAGATAATACCCTGCAGGGGTGTCCCAACTTAGCCCATCATAAGCTCTCACGGTCAACGAAGGATAAACCTTCTCCCAGAAAGACCCGATCAGTCTCGGAATCCCGGTTTACAAGACATTTTGACAATGGTAAAACAAGACCAGCAAAGCCGCCCGAATGTGCCGACAAATCCCGATAGGAGCTGCACATATCTCGTTCTCAGGGCACACCAGATGAACACTACGTACAACTAAATCCAATCCTCGAGTTTCCCCAAGGTGGCGCTGCAAGTGGCTCTAGTTTGGACCAGCACTCAGAGGAACACTGGCCCGGGGGTTTAAATAAAGATGACCCTCGGGCTCGCGAAAACCCGGGGGAAAAGGCTTAGGTGGCAAATGGTAAAAGCAAGGTTGGGCCTTGCTGGAGGAGTTTTATTCAAGGCGAACTGTCAAGGGGGTCCCATAAATCACCCAACCGCGGAAGGAACGCAAACTCAAGGAACATAATACCGGTATGACAGAAACTAGGGCGGCAAGAGTGGAACAAAACACCAGGCATAAGGCCGAGCCTTCCACCCTTTACCAAATATATAGATGCATTAATTAAATAAGAGATATTGTGATATCCCAACATATCCATGTTCCAACATGGAACAAACTTCAACTTCACCTGCAACTAGCAACGCTATAAGAAGGGCTGAGCAAAAGCGGTAACTTAGCCAAACAACGGTTTGCTAGGGAAGGATGGTTAGAGGCTGACATGGCAATATGGGAGGCATGATAAAGCAAGTGATAGGTAGCGCAGCATGGCAAAAGAACTAACAACTAGCAAAGCAAAGATAGAAGTGATTTCGAGGGGTGGTCATCTTGCCTGCAAGGTTCTCAGAGTTGTCGAAATCTTGATCCTCGTAAGCGTACTCAACAGGTTCCTCGTTCACGAACTCGTCTCCCGGCTCTACCCAAGACAAGAACACAAGCAACGGAACCACAATCAATCATGGGAAAAGCACAAGCAACATGATGCAATACATGTATGATATGCGAGATGTGATGTGCGATACATATGCGTGCTCCGGAAGGAAAATGATGAACAAGGCAGTAACTTGGCAAACCAAGCATGCCACTGGAAAGATGAGATGATTTCGGTCGAAATCGATATAAAGATCACCAGAAACGGATGCACGGTTTGCAAATGGCAAGCAAAACAAGAATGACACAAATCTGCGATAAACAGCATGATAGCACTTAAATGCAACAAGTAACAATGCTACGGCACTCCAACATAGCAACAAAGCATATGGCAGCAATCTACAGGAGATGCTTAAAAAAATGAACACTGAGCTACGGCTAGATCACAACATAACAAGCTCAACCAAGCATGGCAAAAGAGCAAAAGCTAACAGGTTCACAGACTTTGTGAAATTACTGGACATGGCAGAAAACAGCATCAGGTAGCAATGTTCAGAGCACGAAATCAACATGCTACAGGAACTTAACATGGCAAAACAAGGCATGGCAGTGTTCTACTAAATGCATATGACAAAAGTCCCTTACTGACCATAAGCCAAAAAGGACCAGAAGATATGATGGCAACCATGTAAACATAGCAAGTTTCGTTAACAGATCTCAGACTTGGCAGAAAACAGAGCATGGCAGAAACAATAATATAAAGGCATCTTGGTGAGCTTGATGCACTCACCACAAAGCAATGCATGACAAAACAAGCATACCTACAGCAAGGTGGCATCTTTATGAAGCTATCCATGGCAAGATCAAATACATAGCATGAAAGAAACAACTACAACAAGCTTGGCAAAATTGAATAACACGTAAACAATCTGCCAGAAATATTTTATAGCAAACGTAGAGCAAGATTGAGTCATTCTATGTCACTACATAAATGCAAACAAGGGCAGGAATAGATCAATTACAACAATATCTACAAAACATCCTTAGTGAACATCTCCAAAATATGCATGGATCTCTCTGTAGCATCAAGTTTACATGGCAACAAAATAACAGCAGACAAGGACTTGGAGAAATTACCAAGTCCCTGAAATCAGAAACATTACGGAGCCTAGTTTGCATGCTTGTGCTAGTCACCACAGAGATGACAAAAATACATGGCATAAACCCTTGGAAAGATGGCATGGCATAAAACAAAACACATGTAGAGCTCATGCCCATAAGATGCACAGATTAAATGATACAAAAATAACATATCTCCAAGTTCTGCTAAGTAACAGCAGATAACAGCAAGTAGCACTCTTGCACCAGAGATTTGGGCATCAAGATGGCCTCTAATGAACATCGTGCAATTGAACAAAATTTAGAGCATCATGAGGTGAACATTTCTGTATATTACACGCGCGAAACGGAGCTATATGCAAAGAGTTATGATGCTATGAACATGGGCACATGCTGTAAAAATAAATGACTTAGGAAAATTCGGGGGTCTCGGGAAAAAGTCAACGCACGGGTGCTGCTCCAGATCCGATCGAGGCCGGCTCGCCGGAGCGAGGGAGGACGGCGGAGGAGAGGAAGGAGGAGGCCGGGGCTCGGGCTGCGTCGGGCGCCGGAGGAGGACGCCGGAGGGGGCGCCGGAGCGGTGGTGCTCGGGCGCGGCGGCGGTGGTCGGCGACGAGGTCGGGGGCGGG
>NC_057814.1:202907880-202927323 GCF_018294505.1 Triticum aestivum | reverse complement strand
GGCGGCGGGCTTGCGCGGAGGAGGAGGGCGCCGGGCGCGCGGGCGTACGGGCGGCGGCGCGCGGTGATGTGGCAACATGTGATTGGACGTGGGCGGCGGCGGACGCGTCCGGCCGCGGAGAGGGAGATGGCTAGGGTTTGGACTGCGAACGTTTTCGGGAGGGGATGCATATATATAGGTAGAGGGAGCTAGGAGAGTCCCAATGAGGTGCGTTTTTCGCCCACACGATCGTGATCGAACGACCTACACCATGGAAGAGAGTTTGGTGGGTTTTGGGCTGTTTATAGAGGGGGTTTTGCTGCAACACACAGAAGGCATCTGCAGTTACCCGGTTAACCATTGGAGTACCAAACGATCTCCAAATGGAACGAAACTCGACCGGTGGTCTACCGGTGGTATACCAAGGCCACTTGACAAGCCTCAGTCCATTCCGAGAATGTTTGACACCCGCTCACGAAAGAAAACAAAAGGGGTGTGCCGGAGGAGGTGGGAGCGCCGGATTGCAAAACGGACAACGGGGAAAATGCTCGAATACATGAGACGAACACGTATGCAAATGCAATGCACATGATGACATGATATGATATGCATGACATGAACAAAATGCAAAACGGAAGACAAAACCCGACCACGGAGGGAATATCATAACACATAGCCGAAAATGGCAAGAGTTGGAGTTACAAATATGGAAAGTTACATCCGGGGTGTTACAAGCCGTTACTGGGGTTGGCGGTTTGTCAGTATTTTTAACTGGACTTGCCAGTTTATTGTCAGTTCGAACAGGGTTGGTTGGCTGGTCAGCATGGCTTGTGGTGTCAACTTCTGCCTGCTCAGCAATGAAGTCATGATCTTGAGGCGGTGGGTCATGCAGTATGGCATCAATGTTGGTCTCTTCGGGATCTGGAGGTTTCTCCGGTTCAACAGCCACGTCTTCATCAGCCGGTTTATTCAACCGAGCTTTCTTGTTGGGTCTGGACTTGGCGCTGAGAAAGATAAACATGAGGATTAGTACAGTATATCAAAATAGCAACATCAAGGATAACAACAAGTGTATAGCTCACCCAAGAACCGTTTTGAGGGGTGGAAGTTTTGTGGCCGATGACTCGCCAGAAGATGAGTGAGAGGTACCCTGATAATTTGAATCAGACGGGTTAAGAGGCTGGCGGAAACAACCTGCTTTGGGGCATGAAGTATCAATGGGATAAGAGACCTCTGATCGGCGTTTCTGAACCGGACTGTTCGATAAACCGGCGGAGGTAACTACCTGGCCGCTGTGCCGGGTTGTGCGGCGAGCCTCGTGCTGCTGTGTCTTCAAAAGAAAGTTTGGGTCCAAATAAGCAATGGGTGAGAAAATTTACTTTCCCGTTTGCTCGACGGATTTTTGATGTCAGCAGAGGATCTGAATCGGAGGAAAGAATGATTACCTCTACATCATCAGCATGACTGCCTTCAGCGTCGTCCTGATAATAATCATTGTCAATGAGGTGTACGAAAAATGAACCAAGAGAGTCAAGTTCTACCTCTGGTTCCGGATTACCCACATCGTCATCAGCTGGTAGATCAGAGGATGCAGTGGTCCTTTTCTTCATAGGTTTTTTACCAACCTTGGTCTTTGGACGAACTGGCTTGACCGGTTTGTCTTGCGGCTTTGCCAGTTTGTCTTGTGATGGTTTCTTGTTTCAGAACGGATCATCACCCTGTCAGAAAATAATCACACTTTCACAGAATATTTGGACAGAAGCAACTTCAGATAAAAAGATTATATGATTCTTACAACTTGTGGTTTGTTGAAGGTGCAGAAAGGGAGTAGTCCGGTTTGGGCACAGACAGCCTCCGGTTCGTTCAGTATCTTTTTTACAGCCTCAGTGACTTCTGCATCTGTAAGCTGAATGTCAATGTGCCGCTGAGCATCCTTCAAACTCCCCGTATACTCACACATCAAACCGGAGCGCCAGCTTAAGGGCAGAATACTCCAGCTTATCCAACAACGAGCAAGATCAACTCCTGTCAAACCGTTTGCCATGAAGGCTCTAAGCTTTGATAATTGAGGAGCATAGTTGGCCCTTTCTCTTGCAGTCAACCTCTGAGGAAAAGGGTGTGTGTTGCTCAGGCATTCAGGGCAGTAACCCGGCAGGGGGTTTTCATCAGGTGGAGATGTAACCATGCAATAAAACCAAGTCTGGTTCCACTCTTTGCGGTGACTCTGGAGTTTGGGATGAGGGAAGGTGACTTCTTTCCTTTTCTGAACCGCCATTCCGCCCAGTTCCGTATTGGGTCCATCCGAGAACTCTGTGCGACGGTTTAAGTGAAAGAAATCCCTAGACAGTTCGACTGTAGGTTCCTCTTGCAGATAAACCTCACAGAAGACTTGGAAGTGGCAGATGTTGGTCACAGAATTGGGACCGATGTCTTGAGGGCGCAGCTGAAAATTGGCTAGTACATCTCGGAAAAATTTCGAACCGGGAGGGCTAAAACCTCGACTCAGATGGTCAGCAAACACGACTACCTCTCCGTCCTTGGGTGTAGGAGGATTTTCTGGGCCAGGGACCCTCCAGTGGATGACATCTTTCTTGGCTAAAGCGCCTGTTTTAACAAGATTGTTTAACTGCTCTTCGCTTACTCGAGAAGGAGCCCAATTGCATTCATAGACTTGCTTGGCCATTGCAATTGAAATCTGAAACATGATTATTCCTGTTTAAGATTTACAGTGGACAACTATACAACGGTATAAGGATACAAGCATATTGATAAACCGGATTTGGTTATTCGTAAACTGGAGTCTGACAATGAAAACGGTATAATGCATTGGCGGTTCAACAGGGGACTAATGGTATCTACCGGGTCATCATTTTCTGTGAAGTTAAACCGCCCAATCTGGTATTAAAAGTGTGTAAGTGAAGGAAGAAACAAGTTTCACATCTTGCCATGATAATTTCAGATCTACCGCGCGTTGGAAAAACAAAATATATTCTGACCTAATTTCCAGCGTGTTAAAGGATCACCAAGTTTAGATGAGTTGGATATCAAGAAGGTGCCTTAACAAGAAGAAAGGAGTCTAAACTACAAAAAGCGCTGAAAATAGTCAGATCTAACCGGCCATTGGTGCTACCGAAGGAAGAACAGCTTCAAGCTATGAAGAACACCAAACCCTAATGGCGGATCTAGGGCGAGAAGAAGCGGGACTTACTGGTGCAGGAGGAAGCAGCAGAGGGTCACCGCTTTTCTTTGATGCGATCAGGTTGATGCAGCGGCCTTTGTCGAAGTAGAGACAAAGGATGACAGCGGCGGCAGAGCTCGAAGACCGGTCGGCGCGAGGAAGACGACGACGCGAAGAGGCACCAGGGGGGAAAATGGAAAGACCCTCTGGCCCTATTTATAAGGGTAGAAAGATAAGCTTCAGGCATGAAAATCGAGGAGCCTAAATTTTGGATATGAGGCGGAGTTGTCGCCTCAATTGTCGGAGGCTCATTAATGAAGGTGGATTATACACAGTTTTAAATAACAGGTGACGTCACGGCGGTTTACCATGGTCCTAGAAGATGATGTCACGACGGTTTACAAGATTATGTGAAGATGTTGAAGAAGAAAATTTCTTAAGTATTGAGGATTGACATGAACCAGTTCAAATCAATCTGGGGCCTAATGTTGGGGATATTACCACTGGGCATAAACCGGCCAGGAGAGGCCGGGTTAACCCCATAAGTAGTTCATCTGTATCTGAAGTCCATGAAGATAGACGGTGACGCTTTATGAAGGCCCAGGGCCCAAAGCCGGTTTAAGGCCTGTAGACATAAACTGGCATTGATATGTAAACTTGTGTTGTAAGGTAGAAGTAGCAGAGACCGAGCCGGACATGATTATGAGCCGGCCTCGGGATTCTGTAAACGGACGAGCGTCAACCCATGTATATAAGGGGACGACCCGGCAGCGGTTCAAGGAGAACAGACAACAACTCGAGACTCAGGCAAAGCATATTCGCTCCCTGGTGATCAAAACCCCATCAATTCCATCACAACTAGACATAGGCTTTTACCTTCATCGTAAGGGGCCGAACTAGTATAAAACTCTCTTGCGTCCCTTGTCCGCTTTAACCCCTTTAAGCTAACCCGTAGCGATGGATCCATGACTATGTCCTTTCTCTAGGACATCTGCCGTGACAAAACCATGACAGCTCCTGGAGCCTTGGCCTCGGGAGTCGCATGCTGCGTCTCCTCAGCAACCGACGCCTCAGGAGGGGGGTGGCAGGCTCCTGAGGACGATGCCCCAGGATCCCCACTCGGCACTTTCTCCTCAACACTCGAGCCACCGGCCACCGTTGGAGCTCGCCCACCTGCACCGTCACTTGGGGCGAGCTCAGCACCAGGGGCAAGGAAGGGAACCACAACGACGGGGTTCTCGCGAGGTCCCTCCAGGCCGATCGGCCGTGGCCCCCACTCATCAAAAGGAGGCATGTTCTCTGCAAATTCATCCTTGTTCTTGCAGCGGTACAGTAAGAAATTCTTCCCAGGCAGTTCGGCCGGCGAAGGGACACCCGTCAGGACCCTGAGCACTGTCTGCCGCGTCCCGAGAAGGAGCCCAAACTCCTGAGACCTCATGTGGTCCTGGCTATGGAGCAAGGTCCACATTGGGCGAGAATGGCATTGAAGCGGAGCAACCCGGCGCTTGACGAATTCCTTCACCACCATCGGCGCGGTCACGCCGCGATCCTTCAGCAACCTCAACCTGAGCCAGACGTGGGCAAGGCCGGGGCTCGTGAGCCGCTGATGGCTCCAGCCGGAGTTAGGAACAGCGGGCCCCGACGGAGCCTGAAGCAGAGGACTGAGCACGCCGGCATCAACGAACACCCATCATGTCCAGAATTCGCTCGTGGGTGGAGGAAGCTCGAAGTCGATCCCCTCGCCCGCCGTCACAGCCACAGCATGGAAGCTCACACATCCCGAGCTTTGTTGGGGGTCGATCAGATGCAATGAGAAGAAATGGCGAAGGAGGGCCACGGAAGGGGCTATGCCAACCATGGCTTCGCACACGAAGGCCAAGACGGCGAGAAGAGTCACAGACTGAGGGTCGAGATGCAGCATGTGGATCTGATAATGCTCAAGCACCGCGTTGAAGAAGGCGGAGAAGGGAGGAATCAGGCCAGCCCAGAGGGCATCTATGAAGATTGGGACTTCGGTGGCCGCTTGAGCCGTGCGAGTGCGAGACGCAGGCCATGCCACCGTCTCCCCCACTCGTTGAAGCTGGAAGCAAGCATTGGCCGCACCTTGTCCATGGCCTCATCGTTGAGCACCTGAGACCGGCCGAGCGCCGGCGCAAAGGACGGAGGCGCAGCAGGCAGAGATAGAGGTCTCTTCCCCTTTTTAGCTTGTTTCGGCATCATGGCGATGGAGCAGGCGGAGCGCAAGTCAGATTGGAGAAGGGAAACAGAGTCTCGAGGAAGCAGGGAGATTGGGGAAGCAAGGCGCAGACGACGGAGGAATAACTGTGTAGGCCACGGGGGCCGCATAGCTAGGCGGGTTCAAAGGCAGCGTGGGGAAGCGGAGACGCCCACGTCCAATCAACCGCCACATGTCAACCGAGGCCGCAGGCTTTCGGGGCCCGTGGTGCTCCGAACTTGATCCTTGGCTTCGCCGCAAAGCCAAGCCCGAGCGCACCTTGGGCCCGGGGGCTACTGTCGATGTACTGGGAATGGGGGTCCCCAGACTTGCCTGCCTGTGGCCCGCAGCGTGGCTAAGCTAGCAGGCCGTACGGCCCATATTCATCAACAAGGCATCCAAGACCCTCGCGAGGGTCCAAGCCTCACGAGGCGGATGACGCAAGACCTCCTCTGGAGTAGCCTAGCCAGGCAGGCTCGCGAGGAGCAGATATATCAAGGCGAGCCTTGCGAATGGTGACGTAAAACCTCGTGTCCTTCTGTGTTGCGAGTTCGTCGAGTTCGTCTGCGAGATCTTAGCGAGCTAGGGCGTAGATCGGTAGGAGGGAAAGACTTCGCGCGCACCCCAGTGTTCGAACCTTAAGGGTTTGCCGGAACCCCACATCAGACAAGATCAAGGCCAGGCAAACCTCGCGAGGTTCTCGTGACGTGAGCCATGATGATCGAGACCAGGCGGGCACCAGCGCGCGCAGCGTCCTTGTTTCCCCTTTGGTGCTAGGAAGGCAAGCGCAGGCGCGGAGTACTGAGGCATCAAGCAAAGCTTTCCATATCGGTGCAATGAGACCAAGACCAGCAGGACGGCAAGACGGAGGTCACCATGGAGCCCAAGGCGGCGTCACCACCAGAGCCTTTTGTAGGCGAAGACTACTTTTGTCAAGATAAGTTGTACTAGCTGTCCCCTTTCAAATTGGCCATTGTTGGCTCCCTTCCTGCTCAATATTTGGGGAGAGGACCATGGCCTCTATAAATAGGACTAGCCACCATCATAGGAAGCAACTCATTCGGAGGCCTCGAATCTGATCTTGAGCCAATCCTTAGCCACACACCGAGCACAAGAACACCTCAACCCCAGGAGGCTGTTCTTCCCCTTGTACTGTTCATCATCAGTCCAAGAGGCAATCCACCACCACCACACTGGAGTAGGCACTACAAAACAAATACACTTCCGTGATGATACGTGTTTGTCACAGTAGGTCGCGTTTTCTGCCATGCATGTACATCCATGACAAATTTATGACAGAATCAAGATAGTCATACCTGTGCTGTCGTAGAAGTGTTCCATGACATTGCCAAAATTATCATCACGGAAGTGTCCACTTCCATGACGATAAATCGTGTGTCACAGAAGTGCTTTCGTCAAGGGTGACTGACACGTGGCATCCACCGTAACGGAATGCCGTTAAGCTATTGGGTCGGATTTTGGATCCGATAACCCGTTAACAGCCACGACCATTGTCGATTTTCCACGTGTAAAATTCTCATTGGCTGACGGATCCACGCGTCAGCTCCGCGTTGGCACATGTGTGACTCATCCAACGGTCGAGATGGGCCTATGATATGTTGACACGTGGAACGGCTCAAAAGTGGCCCACCAAGTTTAAATGGGCCGCCCAACCGAAGGCCCATAAGATTTAGCGGACCCTAATGGGCCGGCCCAGCTAAAGGCCCACAAAATTTAGTGGACCATAATGGGCCGGCCCAGCTAAAGGTCCACACGATTTTGCAGACCATAATGGGCCAGCCCAGCTAAAGGCCCACAAGATTTTGCGAACCACAATGGGCCGGCCCAGCTAAAGGCCCACAAGATTCTGCAGACCATAATGGGCCGGCCCAGCTAAAGGCCCAACATTATCTGTCAAATCGGCCCGTCAACGGCCTGTCCTAAACTTGTCATCAATGCGGCCCATGGTCACTTCTGGCCCGTTAACAGTCAGCTAAGTAATTGGGCCCAATTACGGCCCGGTGTATTTCCGGCCTGTTAAAGGTCCGGCTTCATTTGGGCCCATTTACAGGCCATCAAAACTTTCGGCCCATAAACGACCATGAAGGATTTGGGTCATATTCAGCCATGTCTGACATTCGGCCTGTTAGAGGCCCACTATAGCTTTGGGCCACTTTCGGCCTGTTGTCATTTTCGGCCTGTTGTCATTTTTGGCCTGTTAACGCCATACGTAAACCATGGGCCATATGTGGCCCAACGTCATATCGGGCCCATTAACGGCCCATATAAAAATGACGATAATCTAGCCCGACCGAAGTTCCGGCCTGTTAAAGGCCCGTGTATTAGGTCGGCGCATTTACGGCCCGTCCGAATTTCGGCCTGTCAAAGATCCGCATCGTAAATGGGCCACCATTTCGGCCTGCTAAGTCCAGTGGGTTATTTGGCACAATCAGGGCCCAATCTCACTTTCGGTCTATTAAAGGCCCATGTTTTTTATGGGCTCGAGATATTTACACCTGTAAACGGCCTATTTTTACTAAGGGCCCAAATTATGTTTAGGCCTATTAAAGGCCCACTATGGGCACAGGCCTACCAGAAAAATATGAAAGCTTATGCTGATTTAGGCCTAGATATTTTTAGTGGGCTACATGCCAATTTCGGCCCGTAATCGTTTTTAGCCCAATTGGAATGGTCCCGACGAATGTTGGCATGTTGGGCTCCTACGAAGCTTTCAGCCAAATACATTACTAAGATAAACCTACACTATACAAAAATAGCGTCGCAATTACTGCAGCCTCAGGCAGCATCATAAATGTTGTATCACAACAAAATAAATTCCAACCATACAACAAAAGGCCTGTTGGCAGAAAGTTTACAGTCCTTCCAGATAAAAGCACCATCAGATGTATAGAAGCACAAATCATTTGACCCGAGTGCTAATGTTTCAGGCTGTAGAATCTGATGGAGCAGCACGATCTCCACCTTTTTCCGCCATTGCTCTTGAACAACGAAGCGAATGTCTGATAGTCTGGTTTCAAAACCATTCATATCTTGACGACATTTCTCAACCACTATTCTTGTTTCCAAAACAACGTCCATTAGGGATTGGACTTGTGTCTGGAGCACAGATATATCACTCTGTCTAGCAGGAAGATTTTGTTCAGTAGGCGATTTGGACGAGGTTACCTTGACAACCAACCCAGAATTACGCAGGAAGGTGCTTTTTGCACTGTTAGTGGAGAGATACTGATGCACTGCAGCAAGAGGTGACATTGTGCCTGTAGTAGCCTCGTCACCTTCAGGTGGTTGTGGCTGTTCAATCATTTGTTCCATAGCTTCCTGAAAGTTTGAACTTGTAGATTAGTGTACTAGATAAGTTACTAATGAGACAAAAACAAACAAAGTAGGTTAAACGTTTATACATAACTTATTTTGGTGAACTACTTTAATACATTAGCATGTATTGTAGTGCCAACTACATAATAAAATCACTTTCGGAACATATGTCCATGTAGCGTGCCTACTGTATTGTCTATTTCCTCACATTCGTTGACATATAAGGATAAAGAGACATGGTTTAAAGTAGGATGAACATAGTATGACATCATTCATATCATGGGCAAACAGATATAAAACAAACAGGCTATTTTATCATTGTGTGCGCACATGAACATAACAACTAGATTACAGATCAAGACCAAAAGAATATCCTTCATCTCTTTTAAACCATGTAAGGTGAAATGATACGTTAAGACAACTGTGAATAAAAGTGAACAGAGTAACTGACATTGGTTGCAAACTAAGTAGTTAAATGAACACATCACAGTAGCAATCAGTTCAAGGCAGGAGGAGTAAGGACTTACAACAGCGGCTTGAACTGGTGTGCTCATGCCCTTCATCTTGCTGGTGTGGCAATCCTTCAAGATTTGCACTGCATTTGGTTCAGGTTCTTTTTGGGCCGCACGGGCTTTCCTCTGTATTTGGAACAAGTCAATATAGATACGATAATATGGCACACAAAAAGAAGGAAGTAGCAGCTATTTACAAGAGCCTCGCAGTGTGCAATATAGCTACGAGATCCTGTTGTCTGTTGGAATTTCAATTTAGAACGGTTGGTTTTGTTCTTCAAACAGTTAGCCTAGAAGAAGATACACTTGTAAGGCACATACATAAATACAAGTTCCATATGTGGTCTGATCAAATACATATAGCCTACCTGATACTTTGGATCAGACCAGTGTTTAACGAGGGTTGTCCAGTCTTCATCTGTAATATATTCCACTGGAGATGTTTGGGCGATTTCATTGTTAGCCTTGCCTTCAAAGTGAGATTTTCTAAGGTGGTACCAATACTGTCGCAGAGCAGACTGAAAAACATGAGTGCATGCTTGTTTAGTTGCATCATCTTTCGGATCCAACTTGAACCTCATCTGTTGAAAAAGAATGCGAGTCTTATTAGGAGGAAGCTAGAAAGTATGGGACAGAGCAAGACAATATTACTAATTGCGATGAATAACATTACTTACGGATAAATGGTCAAGGAAGGTGTTAAACTGGGTATTGTCTTTATCATTCCTGTACTAGATCCACGTTGGGAGGATACGTGCATGACACCTAACGGCAACGGTTGCCTCTGATACTAACTTGGTTGACTCTGTAGCATCACGTGGCCTTTTTAAACCTGCCTCAAAATGGATCTCCATTCTTCCTCCTTTAGATTTTGTTAATCTGTCAAGCATTATCCCTGATGTCTGTTTCTGCTTGCGCCATGGTGCTAGTTCAACAACGAATATGGAAAGTGTTAGTGTACATCAAACTGTGAGAGTACATATAAAGGAGCATGCAACTGCAACTTGACTCGGTCAGGTACCATCTTGGTGTTGATGCTCATGAGGTTCATGTGATCTTGCCAAGTCCTATTGTGTCAGCAGTGCTTCGGAAGTAGTGTTAGGTGTGAAGGCAGCTTGGGAACTGGCCAGTTCCGGAGCAAACGAACGAGTAACTGATTGAGATGCTGGTACAGTTGAAGCGGATGCTGCAGCTGGTGGAGCAGGTGATACTGCGTTTGTAGATTTAGCCGATGGACTTGGACCTTCTACTGCACTATAAGTACCAGCAGAATCTCGACGACAGAACCTTTTCCGTTTCACCCGATGAGTAACAGCACTCCCTACTATATTATTTTCCTTGCTCTTTTTTGACTTTGCCATGTCAAGTTGTACCCACAACACAAAAGAATAAAATCACTCTTCAGAACTCATTGATGCATGATACAGACAAGCAATACTTTGATGTAAGACAACTGTATGAGGATGGAATATGTAAGAAAAACAGGACGACATGACATATTCACAGCTACGATGTGCAAACTAAGCAGAAGGATTTTCAAGAAAATAGAAGTAATGCAAGGTAGACACCATATGAAAGATGCAACCAATATTACTCTGCCAAGTTAAAAGTGTCTTGTCATAAGTGGCAATTCGAAAAATTAGAAGCAGTACAACATAGAAATCAATGCAAGATGCAACCACTATCAAACTGCCATGTTAAAAGCGTCCAATCATGAGTGACTGATGCGGGTTACACAACAGCAGTACTTTGATGTAAGAACATGGTATGATAGATAGATGCAGTGTATTCTAGACACAGAAAGCCATGCCATATGCACATGTATAACGTATGAACTCAGCACGTGCAACTTAATCAAAATAGAAGAAATACAGGCTAGACAACATATGCAACATGAAACCAATTATCACACTGTCAACTTAGAGCAAGCACCTGCGATGGTGGAGTATGGGAGATGAACTCATCATGTAGACTTGGGACTTCAACTTCATTAGCAGTAGCAGTGGCAAATCTAGAGAGTCTCTGTTTGCGTCGGTCCGGAGGACCACCAACATCCCCTAACTTACTCTTTTCCTTCCTATTTTCTGATATTGCCTTATGAAGTCAAAACCACAAGAAGAGGAATAAAATTAGCTCTGCATAGCTGGTTGATGCATGATACAAACGAACACTACTTTGATGTAAGGCAAGCGCAGGATAGGAGGATGGAATATATACAAAAAAGACAGCGTTTCATATTCACACGTACGATAGGAGGATGGAATATGTATGAATCAGTAAGCGGAAGGCATTTCAACAAAATTAGAAGAAATGAAAGCTAGGCACCATATGAACATGCAACCAATATCACTCTATCAGGTAAAAATTGTCTCGTCGTAAGTGCCATTTCAAGAAATTAGAAGCAGTACAAGCTAGAAGACAATGCAAGATGCAACCTACATCACAGTCCCAAGTTAAATGTGTCTTATGGGTAAGTGATCGTTGCAGATATAAGTTGTAAGCTACGCAAATGCAATTCAACATAATCAGAAGCAATACAAACTAGACATCATACGGAAAACACAACCACGTATAACAGTTCCAAGTAAGAGCAAGCACCTGTGATGGTGGAGTAGGGGAGACGTGCTCATCATGTACACGTATGTTCTAGAAACAGGAACACGTGTCATATTCACAGGCATTATGTGTAAAGTAAGCAGACGCAATTCAAGTTAGAAGCAATACAAGCTAGACATCATACGCAACATGCAACCACATATAATAGTGTCAAGTTAGAGCAAGCACCTGTGATGGTGGAGTAGGGGAGATGTGCTCATCATCTACACAGCTACATTGACTGTCCAGCCTTGTGTTGTCTTGTGAATCTTCTTGGGAGGATGGCGGAGTAGAATCTATAGAGACCCCCTGTTTGAGTTGCTCCGAAGGACCACCATCATCCACTGCCGGACTAATTTCCTTCAGCTGTAATGATTTTGCATTGTGAAGTCAAACCGATAAGAAAAAGGAATAAAATTCGCTCTTCAGAACTCATTCATGCATGATACTGACGAACACTACTCGGATGAAAGGCAAAAACATGATGCGAGGAAGGAATATGTATGAAAAATAGGATGATGTGACATATTCACACCTATGATGTGGTAACTAAGCAGAAGGCATTTCAACAAATTAGAAGCACTGCAAGCTAGACACCATATGAAAGATGCAACCAATATCACTCTGCCAAGGTCAAACTGTATGGCGTTTCAACAAATTAGAAGCAGTACATGCTAGAAATCATATGAAAGACACAACCAATATCACAGTGGTGACTTAAAGGTGCCTTATCATAAGTGACTGATGCGGGATATGCAAGAATAGTAGTCTGATGTAGAAACAGGAACACATGTCATATTCACAGGCATTATGTGTAAAGTAAGCAGATGCAATTCAACAAAGTTACAAGCAATACAAGCTAGACATCATACGCAACATGCAACCACATATAATAGTGCCAAGTTAGAGCAAGCACCTGTGATGGTGGAGTAGGGGAGATGTGCTCATCATCTACACAGCTACGTTGACTATCTAGCCTTGCGTTGTCTTGCGAATCTTGTTGGGAGGATGGCGGAGTAGAATCTGTAGAGAACCTCCGTTTCAGTTGCTCCGAAGGACCACCATCATCCAATGCCTTGCCAATTTCCTTCAGCTTTATTGATTTTGCATTGTGAGGTCATACCGACAAGAAAAAGGAATATCATTCGCTCTTCAGAACTCATTCATGCATGATACTGACGAACACTACTCTGATGAAAGGCAAAGTCATGATACGAGGATGGAATATGTACGAAAAAATGGCGGCTTGACATATTCACACCTATGATGTGGTAACTAAGCAGAAGGCACTTCAACAAATTAGAAACACTGCAAGACACCATATGGAAGGTGCAATCAATATCACTCTGCCAAGTTAAAACTGTCTCGTCATAGGTGGCGTTCATCAAACTAGAAGCAATACATGCTAGAAACCATATTCAAGACGCAAACCAATATCACACTGCCAACTTAAAGGTGTCCCATCATAAGTGACTGATGCAGGATACACAAGAAGAGTAGTTTCATGTAAGAACATGGTGTGATAGACAGATATAGTATGTACCAAAAATAGGAAAGCGTGTCATATTCACATGTATCATGTGTAAGCTAAGCAGATGCAGTTTACACTAATTAGGAGCAATACGAGCTAGACACCATATGCAACATGCAACCAGATATCACACTGCCAAGTTAGAGCAAGCACCTTGGATGGTGGAGTAGGGGAGCGGAGACTTGGACCTTGTAATGCACTATCAGTACAAGGAGAATCGGTACAGATGCTCCGTTTACGTTGCTGCAGAGGACTACCATCACCGCCTTCCTTACTCTTTTCCTTCCTCTTTCTTGATTTTGCCTTGTCAAGTCAAACCCACAAGAAAAAGGAATAAAATTTGCTCTTCAGAACTCATTGATGCATGATACTGATGAACACTACTTTCATGTAAGGCAGCCGCATGATAGGAGGATGGAATATGTATGAAAAACAGGACGGCGTGACATATTGACATGTATGATGTATAAAGTGTAAACTAAGCACAAGGTGGTTGAACTTGTTAGAATCGATGCAAGCTAGAAACCATATGAAAGATGAAACCAATATCACTTTGCCAAATTAAAAGGGTGCCCTAACAAATGTATTTGACCAAATTAGAAACAATACATGGCAACGGGCTAGAAATAATATGCAATATGCAACGAATAAAGGTGACTCATCGTATGTGATTGATGCAGGATACAGAAGAGAGGTAGTTTCATGTAAGAACAAGGTTAACACATAGATGTAGTGTGTACCAAAAATAGGAAGGCATGTCATATTCACAGGTATAGTGTGTAAACTAAGCAGATGCAATTTACCCTAATTAGAAGCATTACAAGCTAGACACCGTATGCAACATGCAACCACATATCACACTGCGAAGTTAGAGCAAGCACCTGTGATGGTGGTGTAGGGGAAGTGCGGTCTTCAGGTACAGAGCTACGTTCAATATCTTCATTTAGGCTTGCTGTTTCTTGAGAATCATGTGGAGAGGATGAAATTGCATTCTTTATAAGAGTATTGCGTCTCATATTAACCCACGCGCCTGACTGTCTCATCATAAGCGATAGACGCATGATACACAAGAATAGTAGTTTGATGTAAGAACATGGTGTGATAGGCAGATGTAGTATGTACGAAAAACAGGAAGGCGTGTCATATTCACATGTATAATGTGTAAGCTAAGGAGATGCAATTTAACAAATTAGGAGCATTGATGAGGGATACACAAGAAAAGTAGTTTGATGTAAGAACATGGTTAATAGAAAGACGTAGTATGTACCAAAAACAGGAAGGCATGTCATATTCACAGGTATAATGTGTTAACTAAGCAGATGCAATTTACCCTAATTAGAAGCATTACAAGGTAGACACCATATGCAACATGCAACCACATATCACACTGCCAAGTAAGAGCAAGCACCTGCGATGGTGGTGTGGGGGAACTACGGTGATCAACTAGAGAGCTATGTTGACTATCTTCATTTAGCCTTGCTATTTCTTGAGAATCATGTGGGGAGGATGACACTACACTCTTTAAACGAGTAGGGCGTCTCACAGTAACCCACTCGGGTGACTGTCTCATCATAAGTGATTGACGAGGGATACAAAAGAGCATTAGTTTGATGTACAAACATGGTTAATAGACATATGTAGTATGTATCAAAAACAGGAAGGCATGTCATTATCAAAGGTATAATGTGTAAAGTAAGCAGATGCAATTTAACCAAATTGGAAGCAATACAAGCTAGACACCATATGCAACATGCAACCACATTTGACAGCGCGAAGTTAAAGCAAGCACCTGGGATGGTTGTGTGTGGCAATTGAGCTCATCAACTGCAGAGCTACGTTTACTGTCTCCAACTGCTGACACTGCACCCATTAGAGCGCTGAAACGCTTAGTGCTTATCTTCGAATTACACTGGAGCGACTTCTGTCTTTTCTTTTCTGCATTCATTAACACTGCGTCAGAGTCTGAAATACCCATGCATAAAAAAACAATAGTGTGAGTATGGGAGAAGTGTATGCACAATTAGTACAGTGTAAAGGTAGCAGATAGCAGGTCGGTGAGAAATAAATGACGGGAGACATATGATAGCTCTACAACATGCATGGCACACTAAATTACTACAGGATTCTATCAAAATAACAGTCGACTAAAAGCAAATAGGTCAGTCCATTTTTTCTGCACCGTCCGATGTACAAAGAACGGGCAGATCGCCTTCATCTACCTCCAGCCAGTCAGTGATGACGATCTTCCTCGAAACGCCAGCGACCATCGGCCCAGTATTCCTCCCTTGCCTGCGCCCTCCCCTCGACCTCACCGCACCGCCGTGCTTGGCACCGCCCCCGGCCATCCATTCAAGCCCCGCCGACCTCCAGATCGGGCGCAAGCAGCTCCTGCGCCCCACACCCCTATGATAGACACCGATGCGCCGCTTCCCCGGGGAACAGGCGGACTAGGTGCTCCGCGCGCCTAAGCGGGTGCTGCTTCTTTTAATTGCGGTTCGGCTGACCCTGAATTGAAATCCAGGCGGGCTACTCACCTCTAGCAAAGGTGAAATAGTAAAAGGGAGGAAACCTTGTGCATTAATTATGACGAAGAAGATGCAGTAAGAAGCGCTCAACTACTTTCTTTCGTGGGATGAATACGGTCTGAGCGGAGATGTAAGATTTGCACGAATAAGGGAAGAGGAGTACCTCTTTCTGCTGGCAGTGCTGTGTCCTCCTTCTGTGTTTCCGACGATCTTCTTGTTGTTCGCCGGAAACCAGAAGTTGTGGAGGACGGTGCAGCCTTGGACGAACCCATGGCCAAGTTGTTGAGTGTGGTGCGGTGGCCGTCTGTTGGCGGCGGGGAAGCAGATCCGAGGCGGCGAACGACGGCGTAGCGGGAACAGCTCCGGTGCGGTGGACGGTTGCGACAGTGGAGCCGCAGCAGTGAGGCGCAGGACGGTGTGGTCGGAGTGGTTCTGGTACGACGCACGTCGGCATCGACGTCGTGGAGGTAGCTCTGCCTCGGCTTCAGCTGCTAAGTTCTTGAGGGCGTTGCGGTTGCGGTTGCGTTGGACGACGACGTCGGGGTACCGGCTCCGGCGTGATGGAGGAGGGCGGCGGTAGATTGGCCGCTATGGGGTGGAGGACGGAGGAGGCTGGGGTTTCGCGGCTGGTGGAGAGGGCGTGTTCGCGCCCATGGAGTATGAATGGGGAAACGGAAGGAGGCGAGGAACTAAGGGGGAACAATGTTTTGGTTTGAGACGCGCTTGTTTGAATTTGGGGAAGTTACAAACTTTGCCCGCATCTAAAATTTCAGACATATTGCGGGTTGGAGGTAGGACGGTCATGTCAGGTGTCCCAAATGTGGGCGGGGTAGATTTCGGCCGAGCGCATGGGTAGGCGCCCACGGCGTATGAATGCTTCTCGGAGGCGGTTGAGGCCGGCGTCTTGGTGAAGTTACAAACCTACCCCGGTTTAGACCTTTGGACATCGGGCCGATAGGCTACACGGGCCAGAGTCAGGACAGTAATTTCCTACCACCAAAACATTAGTCTCGCGCGATTTCGGGTGACCAGAGGCCTATTTGGCACTTCGTTCAATATTTGGGAGCAGAAGCATTAACGTTTTCGGTTCTCTTGAATTGAACTTTCAGGATTTGTCAAACTTCACAAATCTTTACTCTTGAAAATCCTAAAGCTACGATTATTTTGGAATGGAGGGGGTACATTTGAATATACATTGTACACGAGTATATATTAAAAAATATGCAACTTCCCTCAGTTCATATATGGTTCCAGATATAATCTCCTTGGTTGCAAAAAAGTTAGATATGCGTATGAATATATATAGCATGTTCAAACTCACAACAAAGATTGATGCCCCCCTTTTACATCTGATTTACAAATGCCATTATCTCGGGTTCAAATAGATGAATGCACTTCCTATGAATTCGAATCTTCGAAACCCCCTTTATGTTGAATTCGACATGTATTCTATTTCGTAGCTAGCAATTTGGAATGTATCCATGCAAGTGACAAATGTATAAAGTGCTTCACACTAACAACATGGAATGCACTAATTAATGTTTATATATGAATTGCAAAAGCATCCATTGCCTGTATTTCAAACCGCTCTCACTCTATGGATCGATAATATGAAATAAACACATGCACATGCTAGAATTCAATAGAGTATGGGTGTCTGATAGACCGATTTTCGTCCATACGCAATTTGCAAAATTCATGATCTCATCCAAAAATAATAATGCCATTTATATTTTAATTTAATGCGTAGAGCCGCCTTTTACACGTAGATGCACTATGCCTCGCCCCGTTCTCACAAACGCGTTATATATCTCTCTATCTAACACATAAGTGCACACACTTTATATGCATCGGCATTTCTCTTTCACACATGCTCACAATCTCTCTCAGGGTGTCGGGGTGTCTCACGCACATGCTCTCTCTGTTTCTCTCTCTCTCTCTCTTTCTGACTACTATGTACCACTCTTTTCACTAATCTCAGTTGGAAAATACTATTTCTCTCACATGCATATATACACATGCACGGTCTCTACTAGCCCTCTATACGCACATATATGTGCCTACGTGTCTCCCACACACACATTATCTTTAGGCCTCTCTCGCACACATTGGCCCCCCCGACACACCTCTCTCTTAGTAGTTGGCAGATATGATTTCATCATATCATTCGGTAGGATACCCCTGGCTGTTAGGCTGGATGGTAATACGAGGCAAAGTTTTACCCTAGTTCGGATCGGACCCTTGCAGTTGAAGAAAGAGCCTACTCCTGGTACTGTATATGAGTGATAGGGGTGTGTACAAAGTACACGTGAATACCAGCCATTGTGCGTGTGTGTATACTATCGACGAACTAGCCCCCAAGCTTGTATAACATACTAAGGGCCTAGGGTTACAAATCATATATAGTCGGCTTATCACCAGTGGGGATAGAGTCCTCCGCGACTCTGGTAGCTTCGTGTTGTACGCCGAGTCCTCCACATGGGTCTTCGTATAACACGTCTCGGTCCAACCTATATGTGGCGCAGGATGGAACCGACCCATGAGTCTTCATCTTGACCAACCACAACTAGAAATGATGTGCCCACCACACCACACACGCAATCGGCCACTAAGAAAATAAGCATATACAATAGTACAACGGTATCTAGCCCACGATACGTCTCCATATTTTGTTGATGACACTGACGGACTTTGCATTTGATGCGTGCTCCGTATTTTGTTGACTACACTTATGGTCATTGTGTTTGAAGCGAAAGCACGATATGGTCACTGGACTTCAGAATAAGTTCATCACGGTCACCACATACATTTTGTCGTGCTAACCAACATGTGGTTGGATGGTTAGAGGACAGTGGTTTCTCGAGCCCACCAAGGTTAAAGTCTTGGTGCTCGCATTTATCTTGTGTTAATTTCAGTATTTTCCGGCGATGTACGTTCAGTGGGAGGAGACGTTCCACTCAACTACGAGGCACCTATGGTGACTTCGTAAAATCTCAAGATCATATATGCTGGCCCACTCTCTCGAAGGTGCTCATAAGGGTAGGGTTCGCGTGTGTGCGCTTATAGCGGTGACTGCTTGCGCGTATATATGAGCCCTTGCGTCTGAACCGTGTTAAACAAATACATATCATGATTATACGGTCACTGGCTCACCCGTACAACTCTGTATTTTGTTGATGACACAATCAATTGACCAGTCAAACGTTCCACGCGGCGCAACTAGTGTTGCACCATCGGGGCGCGTAACTGTGTGGCCCACCTGTCAGCCCGTATATGAAAGAAAGAAATGGTAGTTTGAGTCTGTACTGTGTTAATAAAATAGGAGTACATTTTAGGGTGATCATACGGTCACTGGCTCACCATACAACTCCGTAATTTGTTGATAACACGATCAATTGACCAATCAAACGGTCCACATTCAGCAGCGCACATTACCATAGGGCCCACCCGTCAACGCATATATGAAGGACAGAAATGGTAATAAATTAGTGGTCGGTGGGTATTCGAAGTCGTGAGACCTATGGTTGGTAGCCACCGGCGGTTGGGGGGCGTTCATTGGGCGGTGGGGTGGC
>NC_057814.1:202887732-202907584 GCF_018294505.1 Triticum aestivum | reverse complement strand
GGATGGCCAGTGTGGCGGCGGACCGGCTGTGGGGAGTGGTTTCGCGGAGGGCGGGCCGGCCGCGAGCGGCGGGGGCTGGCGGTTCGGCCGGTGGTGGCTGGCAACTCAGGGGGGTGGAGTTTGATGATAAACTGGAGGCCCTTGATTTCGTTTCCAACGGTTGGAAAATCTAATGACCAGAGATGAAAAAGTCAGTCGACTGACGTGTACCCACACATGCACGCACGCAAGACACGCACGCATGTAGGCGTGCAACACTAACACGTACACACGCATGCATGCTGGCGTGCAACACTGACACGTACAAATGCACTCATGAACACACGCACGTACGCACCCATGCATGCAACACTGAAACGTACCCTTGCATGCATGCAACACTCGCACGCCTGCATGCACACAGCACACGACGCAAGACACACGCTCAACCTATACGTGCATGCACCCTTTGTTAAGGACATGGATTGTTACGGGTATTAATCAATCTTATCTGTGATAAGCAGAACATTGATGTTTGCAGCGGTCTTTAAGAATCACAACGTATCGAACGGGCTATCAACATAGTAGGCTTATCTACATGAAAAAGATGACGTCACACTCAATGAACAATCATCGGTTTATGAAATGCCCGCTTCTGACCGCCCTAGCCCACCAAAGGTTCCTCTGCTGTGCGCTGCCTGCGTTGGGTCACTGACATGCAGGCCATGCACCCAAAGAGCCCACACGTCAGTGGAAGAACGGTGCGGTGTCCTAGGTCAGAGTCGAGGGCGCCACTCGCGGCACGCCCGACTGAACATGCCTCCGTGCCGCATTCAAAGGCCTCCATGAAACCTGCCCGTGTGGAAGCCGAGAAACCCACTCTGGACACACGTCCGTTCATGACTGGGCCGGCATTAAACGCAACGCCGGCCGAGCTCCTCCCGTCCGCCGTCTATTTAATCTCCTATTTAAACGAGGCCAAACGCCGGCCAAGAATCGCACACCTCCGCCGCTCCCCTATCTCCTCCACCATTTTGTCCACTCTTACAATGGCTTACGAAGAGTAGTTATTCCGTATCCAAGTCGGCTGGGTAGCCCGCCGGATACGAGCTATGCAGCTCGCTAATCCACCTCCCTTCCCTCGCCCGACGGAGCTAGTTGCCGCCCCAAGCCGGCGCACGGTTCAGCAACACGCCGCTCCAGGCCAGCTCGACGAGGAGCGGCGCACGGGCGTCGTTACTGCCGTCCACGCCGCCGCCTCGTACCGCGTCTCCCGTTTCTGTTGCCGAGACTCCCATGCCGGCGGCCGCGCCATGCAAGCAGCGACAGAAGCCGGGTGCGCGGAGTGTGACGAGTCGGTGGCCAGCGCCTCCGCGTCCGCGGCCATCATCGAGGAGAAGTAGAACACGGGAGGCCGCCGCCGCTTGGGTCCCATGAAGGCCACCACGGAGGCGACGCCGGCGTACACAGCAGGTGTCTTGCCGGATCCTTTTGTTGCGAGGACCTTCGTCGACCCCGCATGGGCCCCACGGAAGAGGGGAATGTTAGGATGAACTCGAGCCGGTGCCGGCCATGGCGAAGTAGTGGCCGGTGATGAACTCGAACCGGTGTCGGCCACCATCATCTTCGGCACCAGCCAATGATATCAGTTGGGCAGTGGGGAAGCGAGTCGTCCTTTGCGCTGAAGCATATACCTCCGAGGCTCCCGGCAGTCCGGTGATCGTGCTGCCGGACATGAGGAACGCAAATCGATCGGTGGGCGACCATTTAGGCCAGGTATTATATACCTGTGCTGTCCAGAACTAGCACGGCGTAGTTCATTTGAATGTAATGAAATCCGTCATGTTTGTATGAAAATCCGGTATTTTATATGATTTCCGTCGTTGTTTATATGAAATATCAGTTTGTCTATGTGTTTGAGTGAATTTCGTCCGGTTGGTTGAGTTGGTGTCATAATGTGTGCGGCTACGGTTGGATGGCGTAATTTGCGGGTCGCCGGTCGGTCTGCAGGCCGCTCGGGCGGCGTTGTGGGACAAAAAAACACAGCTAGTGCGAGCTCGTCTCCAACGTGCGCGCTGGAGGATGCATGACAGCATGAGCACCCGAGCCATTCCTCGTTCATCGGTGGCAAAGGCACCGGTGGACAAAAGGGTCGCCAATATTTTGGCTACCCCGGTCAAGATCCAAACAGCCCCTCCCAACAGATTCAAATCCCTTGTTCGCTGTGGAATTTTGCCATGTGTTGTTTTCATGGACTAGCAAGATGCCCGTGCATTGCACGGAACATCAAGATGCATTTTTTTACAAACTCCCGCATGCATGCAAGGGATAATTAATGTCCTCCTTTGCTAGTACCACGAGGCAAACACCTTTAATATTGCATCGATTAGTGTTAGTGGCCTTGTATATCTGCAAATTGTAATTTTGATAGTGGCCCCTTGTATATAAAAATGGAGGGAGAAAGATGAGAGATAAGGTGAGGAGGAGTGGGGCCTGGTGGTGACTGGTGGTCGGACTGGGCGGAGGCATGGGGATGGACGGCGCATTATGTCTAGGTTTGTATCTCTCTCACACACACCCACGTAGGTGGGGGACGTGCACGAAGAGAAGAGGTGCACGCACGGCGCACGTACTCCCGTCTCTTTCCCAACCACACCCGCACGGGTACACGGTGGAGCTCATTTCTGTACGAAAAAGGCAGCCCATGTGGTAATTTGGCATGTGTACTGGTTGTCCACTTGGTGGAGGGAGGATCGTCTACCACGGGTGAACAAACAAATTGTGACTTGACACGTTATGTTAAATTAAAAAAAGAGGCAAACCATGTGGGGCCTACCTTAGAGGCAAGGCTCTATACACTGGAGTACTTTTGATGTGTCCCGTCAACTCGCAGAACGAAGAGAAGCTTGCTTAGTACGCCGTCTCCCCCGCCCACGGGCGCGGTGGCTCGCAGGATGAGGTGAAGCTTGCTTACGAGTAGTAGTAGTACTAATACTACTGTACGCCTTTACGCCCGCTCCCTCGCCCACGCGCGCGGTGGCTCGCAGCACGAGGAGAAAATTTTACTACTCCCTCCGTTTACTCCTTGTCCCTACTACGTACTTTGGTTAGTACTCCCTCCATTTACTTATACAAGGCCACTATAAAAATATACATTTTGCATCTATACAAGGCCACAAATAGTAATCAAGAGAAAAGTTACTACTCCCTCCTTTCCAGTTTATGGCTCAATTTCAAAATCTCTCAAACCAAGGTAGACGGTGAGTGGTCGAATTAATTTCGTAGTTTGCACAAGTAATTAGTACGCTTGTTTTTCTCAAGAAGTTATGTTTACTGAGGCATTAATTAGAATGAATGCATGAATGACCACTAAATTTCCATGAACTTGTACATGCATTGGTTAGTTTGCTCTTAATACTGCTTGCGTCGGGTGATCTAACGCACCTCGAAATCCAACATGTAATGGTACTACTACTAGTATAGTAGAATTGAGACTTATCAAACGGAAAAACGAATGATTTTTAGATGAGCCCTATAAACCCTAGTGGGTACGTACTCCGTAAAAACAGATTTTTCCAAAACTAAGTCGCTCCCTTTCATGAATTCTGTAGTATACTCCTCCGTCGACGCTCCCTTTCATGAATTATGTACTTCCTGTCACCAACATGTGGGACATATAGCAACCGGGTCGACGTGTCAAGCACCAAATAACAGTGCAGAACAGCAGGGGGGCGCACCCCACTCATACCGACCTAGTAGTAGTAATGAGTAATGAGACGTCAAATCACAATGCCGCACCTTCCCAGACGGACGAAGCAACCATTATTTCACACTTCGGTTCGCCATCATCTCAAACCACGTAGTATTGCTTCTGCCTCAAGAGGGACACGCGCATCCCCTTGGTACATCATGACACGTGGGACCGCATGACAGGCCATGCTCCCCCACCGATCGCGCGGTAAAATCACCTCATTTTTACTATACTTCCTCCATATTGGTTTACTACATGGCATGCACGTCGTTCTAGGTTGAGAATTTAACTGGCTATATATGTGATGAACAGTACTCTAGCCTTTTAAAAAATGTATACTTTTGTACAGTAGTACTATCGATGGATTGCGCCATGGAGCAAAAATTGAAATTAAAAAAAGGTGGTACATATAGAGAGCGCTCATCGCCAAATTATGCATATAGTACTATTAAAAAAGCTAGTACGTGCTTAATTGGGGTGCTAAATTCTATTAAAGAAATACTAGTAGTATGTACGTACTAAAGAGTTAAAGTAATGAGAAGAAACATAACATAGTTCTGCTGGGGGCTCAGCACAACACACCCCTCAAATTAAACTTAGCACACCTGAAATTAAACTATGCAACTAATCCGGCAGACACTGCATTAGAAGTTTAGAACCACCATGAGCAACGACACTGCCACCTTACTCGGAGTCCTCGTCCACATCCTCGACTTCGTCCTTGTCCCTCTTCCTCTTGGCCGATACTTCTTTGCTTGAACCGCACACTTGGCTGTTGCTCTTCATCCAACCCTTGTAGATATTGAAACAAAGGTAGCCATCCATTGCAGCGTAGTGGATGTGGTCTATATCTAGTACATTCCGCTGCCATGCATGACGATGAAACGTGTAATGAGGTTTCTCCAGTTTACGGTATGAAGGATGAACCATGGCTCCTGCCAGGGTCAGCATTGAAGGCTGACAAGAGGGCACCAGCCGATTCTTCTGGAGGTCGAAGGGGTTGCCTACAACAAGGCCTATCCGACCCAGGACTTCTTTGTCGTTCGTAAAGTCTACAGTAAGAAAATTCACTGTTTTGTCCTTCAAGAAGTTCTTAAAATCCTGGCACTCAACGTCGGCATGGCATATGTGGTAGACCAAGCAAACGTTAGGTACGCAAACCTAGATCACGGCGGGCTTCTTCCTCTCTTCGTCCTTTAGATCCTTCTCTCGTCCCAAGACTGTGGTGTACTCAACATCTAGCCAAGCGACCCACTCATCATCTGAGTTTTCGAACATGCGTCTGAAGCGAGAAAGGCATCCTTTCACAGTCGCGGAAGAACAGGTGTAGATGACGTCGAACTCATCGCCGGTGATGGTTCTAACCTTGTACTCACCGCCGATCGTGGAGATTTGGGACGCCATGGATTTGGGAGGAGGGTTAGGATTAGTGGAACTGCCGTAATGTGAATGGACGGGACGACTAGGAGCGAACCGCCGTAGTATTGAAGGACGTGCGGGGATGAGTAGGAGCGAACTGCCAGCGTGCGAACGGCAGGGTAGTGGCTTTCCATTCTCCCATGATACGGGCTTCCGAGAGCCCTTGGATCTGAGATCGAACGGTTGCATGGCGTGATTCTAGACCTATGGGTGAATATCCTATCCTGGAGGGTTATTCTGCAAATTTTCAGTAACTTAGCATGCGACCGTTTGATCTCAGATCCAAGGGCTACCAGCAGCCCGTATCATGGTCGCGCCTACCATGACCGTCACGTCGCTCGCGCGGTCACGCCCTTGGAGATTTAACACGGTGCGTTAGGCTATCTGATGTTGGCATGTCATACATAGTCATCACTTAGTCACTCATACTACAACAAGGTTGGCTATAAGGTTGGCTATAAGTGTAATTTTTTTACTCCTCTCTATCTCTTTCTTCGTACTCCCTCCGTCCCATAATATAAGAACGTTTTTGACACTAGTGTAGTGCCAAAAACGTTCTTATATTATGGGACACAGGGAGTACTAGTATTTATTGCATTTGCCAAGGAGTGACCTCTTCCAATGAAATGGTGTTGCTATGTTTTCTACATTTAGTTAGCTATAGACTCAAAATTATTTTTTCACCTAGGTACACGCGCTTAGCACCGTTTCTTCCTTGGGTCACCAAACTAGTCTCTCTCTTCTTGATTAACTTGCCACATCAGACTTTATGCCTATGTGGCAAGCTTAAGCACCTGTAGGAGCAAGTAAAAGTAAGTACAATAGTGCGCCTTACATGGCATTTTTGCATATGTGGAGGAAAGAGAGGCAAGGAAAAAGTGGAGAAGTGGGCTCTCATGCAAGAGCCAGCCTCTACTACATGGTGGAGCATTGGGAGAGGCACCTGTATGGAGGTGGTCAGGAATCGGGAGACTCACGCCGGTCGTAGCGCCGCAGTTAAAATGATAATGGCACATCAAATCATGGGGCCCCACCTGTCCAGCAGTAACTCGCTGTCAAATCACACAGCCCTACGTTGCAGCAGCCTACTCCCTCGTCTTCTCGTGTCTCTGTCGAACCGACTAGGCGGAACTGCCCCGCCTACCGCGCAGGAAAAGCCCCGCCCTCGACTTTTAAATACAATATATCCGCTTAAGAATCCAATGATATACTTTTTGTGACATAGTAACTCATATTTAGTTAGTCAAATGGATGACCTAGAACTACGTGCAGGCCCTATAAACCGAGACGCCTAAAAATAAAAAAACCAAGACGGAGAGGGTAGTTCAGCACGTATCTTTTTAGATCAATATAGTCGGGATTCACCAAGGAGCAAAACCAAGTGGTAGGCTGCTCCTGTCGTGTTGGCGTAGCAACTCAAGCAGGGTCAGTCCACACACGAAATGGCGACACACTTAACAGGACCCCTTTGGCCGACATGTGGCTCATCCACCGTCTTGTTCCACGTGCGATGCACCAAATTACAGTTCGGAGCAGCGGCTGGAATTGGAGGCACCCCGGTCGTAGCACCGCAATAGTAGAAAATGAGCGATGAGGGGTCAAATCACAAAGCCCCACCTTTCCCGCATTAAGCTGGACGGACGAAGCAACCATCATTTCACTCTAGGGCGCAAGAGCATAAAGAAAAGAGAAAACAATGATGCGTGCGGCAGCTACCTAGGGCACCCTAGGGTAGGGGTCTCCACTACAGATCCTTTTTTTAAAGCGCCTCCACTACAAATCGGCTTCTCCCTCGTCCTCTTGAAGAAAACCGATGATGAGTGCGGCGGTAGGGTTTGTAGGAGTACTACGGTGTGCGGGGCCACGTCGTAGTAAACGGGTTCGAGTCGATGCCTTAAATATGTGTGGGCCGCTTGGTTTTACGGGAACGAGGCAACATTTTTGGTTCGGGGACCAGTGGAGATATAGTACGTACAAAAAATTGTGGACATAGGTTCGACCGAAAGGCAATGATGCATGGGTCCTGCATTTTGATATACCCGGGGCCGCGTGAAATTTGCTACTCTACTCAAAACTAGTAAGGTACACATGTATTGAACGCATGAGATTTCAAAACTAAATTACGAATAAATACACACTATAGCATGTAAAGCTTTGAGTCATATATGGATGATGTAGATGTTCGTTTAGTTCTTATAGTTCATCTCATTCAAAATCAATTAGTTTTATAAAAATGTTAAGATTCTTGGGGTTGTGCATTGTAAATCATAAAGTAAAAAACAAATAATGGCAATTCATTTAAAAATAATAATCTATTATGATACAGAAGATTCTAGAACAAAGGAGAAGTGCTTGTGTTTTGAGGTTTGTGCATTATACTTAAGTTCAACCATGGAGTCTTCTAAATTGTACATGTGGCAGATCTGGTGGAATGTTGATGATATCCAACGGCCAGTAGTGCTCGGATTTGCCTATCTCTGCACTGTCGGGTTAGCTTCATCCAGCGACCATCTTTCAAAGTTATTGGCACACTATATAGTTCTTGTGCCATAGTTGCATGTTTTGGAAAAAAGCTAGTAGTGGGTTGTACTATCTATTTAGGAATAGAAGATGTATACATGGAAGTTGTAGGGAAAGAGATGACATGGAGCATCTCAATTCCTATGAGTAGGGATTGGAAAAGAGATGTCATTTGGTTCACATCATCGGAACTTTTCTATTGAATCTAGAGATGACATGTATCTCAATTCCTATGAGGAGGGATTAGAAAAGAGCTGTAATTTGGTTCATATCATAGGAACTTTTCTATTGAATATACGCTAATGTTTATTTTCCTTTGAAATTAAGGGAGTATAGGAATCCATTCATATGAACCAAGTGGCTCTAAATCTATAGAAATGATATCATGTTTATTTCCTTTGAAATGTGGAGTATATGAATCTATTCCTATGAACCAATTGGCTCTAAAGGAAAAAATCCTATAAAAATCATATCATATAGAGTTCCTATGATATTCCTCGACACTAAAGGATGCTTGAAATTGCTACGGGTGATACGATGGTCTTTCTTTGTAGACTCCTCACCCATCTTTATAGTTACCTCTCGAAGATGAATGAAATGATATATACATGGTATTCTACATGTGCAATTTGGTACATGAAAACTCGGTAAAAGTTTGTGAGGTTCGAATTTTCAATAAAGCTATATGCACTGCATTTCGGAACGGAGGGAGCATACGGCAGTTGCTAACACTCACGTGGAAGATTTGTGTGTAGGAGGAGTGGCTGTTCTGTTAAATGACATGGCAAAACTGACACTGTCGGATGCCGATCTAACGGTTCTTACGGCGTCCGTCAGGAAAAGGCTTGTGGCGAATGTTTGTCGGATAATGATTTACGGACACATGCATTGCATTGATACGTGCCCCCCCTCTCTCTCACGCACACGCACCCTCACGAGTCACGACTCTCCCGAGTCCTCTCGCAGACTCGCACGTCGCACCCACCGTCTATCTGCAGGTAGACGTCACACACATATGTGCTCTTCACACCCTACCCTCAGAACTTCTAAAAAACAAAAGACGGCGCGCACATTTTATTTTAGCTCACACGTCACACACTTATACTATTACTCTTGCGGCGAACGTTCTTTGGGCATAGTATATTGTACTCTCACGAAGAGAAGCGGTGCACGCACGCACTAGTTCTCTCACACCCACTCGCGGGTACACGTAGGAGCGCATTTTTTTGAAGCTGGTACAACAAAATCACTCCACTATATATAAAAGCAGGAGCCTTAGCACTTGCTTTACTAGGGTTCCTCTCGTTCACTCTCTCGTGCTCTCCAGATCTAAGCAACACATAGGCGGCCACACTCTCTCTCAGCTCACGGCTGTCACAAATCCGGCCGGACAACCTCGACCGGGGCAGGGGTGTAGGTGCATCGTTCACGCTGTCGTCGGCGGTGAGGGAGGAGACCAACGGCTGCCCGCACGTCCCGATCAGTGGCCGTGCCGTTCTCTCCGAGAGAGCGTCGGCTGGGGAGGGCCTCCGACCCCTTCTTCCTCCCTGCGGTATAGTGGCCAAGATGCGGCCTCCCGACGCCGTCTTTGCCACATGCCGACGACCCTCAGGTATATATTCCTTCGAAACCTGCCTTGCTCTACTGCCCCAGCTCCCTTCGTGTGGATCCATTTCTACTTCAGTCTGCTGTTCCAAAGCCACCTAGACTTCTACTATTATTAGAAGTAACGCTAGTTCATACAGTCGACACAAAGCGTTGGTTCAAACAGGGAAGAAAGTGGGAAAGCTGTAGCATGAATCTAGGACTTGGTTCTAAGAGGAAACGGGGGAAAGTAGTAATATATGTCACTGTTTAAATAACCGTATTTCGTATTTGCGCAAACAGGGATGTCTGTCTCCGTATCGTTTCTATCCGCGCAATCAAAAGCACACACCTCAGTTTTAGTACAACTGCGCAAAATGAGATGGCTATCCCTCGTTGCCGTCGTCTAACCTCCCGTCTTCAAGCTGTCCCTACATTGGTACTAGTAACTAAGGTAGAATGACCAACGCAATCTAAAAGAAGCTGATTCGTACGTTTTACTTCCTGATTGCAGTGCAGGGACGAGCGAAAACAACTGCATCCTAGTCCGTAATGCACTTTCTACCAGTTCATCCATGGACCGAGGACTAGCTGGCACGGCTGCACGGTGGTTTTTTGGATAGGTGCGTGGACAAGAGGCATTGTGGTCTGCTTATTTCTGCAAATAGCGGTGCTTAAATTTAGTGGAATGCACAAGCATTTCAGCTGGTCAGTACACTGCATGGTTCAGTTTAGCATTCCAGCTGAGACCATAATTATAATTGGTTATTCTGGAATGAGAGAACCTAACCCTGAATGGTGGGAACAAGAAAAAACCAGAGTGAACTCCAGGAAATTTAAGCCTGCCGGGAGGCCCTTTTTGCTTAGAGAAGCCTTGCTTGTTTTTTCTTGATTTGTAAACCTTCTCACAACTTTGTCTTTTGCTGTGAACTAGTATATGTTTGTTATGTTCTATGAATCATTGAGATGTATAAAATTGCTTAACTTATGCTTTTCAAGTTTTTTATGAAGACGAGTTTAATGTGAGTGCTCCACATGAGCGCTGGACTAGCGTGTGAACGTTTGGAATTTATTACATTGTGGCCTCAATTAACTGCATGAACCACTGTAACAAGATACATAGTTGATTATATGTCAGACAGCAGATTGTTGATTCTTAGATGGTCGATAGCCTAGTGTTGAAGCGAGCTGAGCCAATGTGCTGTGTTTTGCACAACTGATTACAAGTGGGGTAGCACCAACAGTGTTTACAAGTACTTATGTATACGTCGGCGCACGGTTCTCGAACGAGTGCTCTATTTCATCAAAACACACACTGCTCGTATGATAAATCGTGACAACTTATGTCTTACCATGCCATATTCATGAAAAAACTAGTGAGGACGCATCTGTTTTGGCAACAATTACGATGGTTCTCACATGATTCACGGGCACACAAAAGTAGCAGCAGTTCCCATAGACGGATTCAAATAGAGTACTAGCCCCAGAGGGGTCGATAACAGGCAAGGTTCGGATAATTAGACACAATCCAAACTGCTATTAAACACTAGCTGGGGCAACTATTTCATGCCTCGATCTAATTTGGGCTGGACACAAGACGGACCTTGCCATGAACATCATCGAGGACGTCCCGCAGCAGCTCAATCCTATGAACCTTCATGAAGACAACCTTGCGGCCTTGCCACTGATAAACTTGTTTATGGAGGCATGCCACGTCATCTTCCTGCGTAAGCTTGACAAGAACAATATGCCTCACAAACAAAGGAGTAGCTTTGAACTTCTTGTGCTTCATTACACCCTGGACAACACGCCTGACAACAGTGAGGTTGGAATACAACTCTTCATTGGTATAACCGCAAATGGCTTCCAAGATCCAACAGCCTAAGAACTCTGTTTTCCCAGTGCGTATATTCAGGTCGTCCGCCTCATAGCGAGTGACATGTACAACCACACAATCCTTGTCTGCATCAGGGCTCTAATTGAAACAGAAACAAATTCTGAATTACTTTTCAGTATAAGAAACACAAGTTATTTAAACCACTATGTATAGCATGGCATCGAAGCTAATAAAATTTTGCATTATTAATCACCACATACTTCCTTTTCTAAAAAAATCACCACATACTTAGATGAAAAACCAGAATCGAGATCAGCAAAGAGGGAAATCACCTTGGGCAGCTCAGCGGGGGGGGGGGACACATCCTCGAAGGGGGAAAACTGCTCCTGCAGTGCCACGGGGGCTGTAACCTCAAAGGGAGCGTTGACCATATCAGTAGTGGCCGTGAGCGTATCTGGGGTCAGCTCGGTGGTTGCCTCCATCTTCTTGGAGCTCTCTGTCTCGTGAGGATCAGCCTCCCGCGTCTGCTCCAATATCGGCAGATCTTTGCCTGGTTCTCCTTGGTCCATCATGAAACTGACGAATACTAGGAGACCACTGAAAGGAAAACACAATCGCAATGACAATGAAACAAAAAAGAGAGTGAGAATCGGTTACTGCTTTGCAAACAGTTCTTTTTTTCTCTGAACGAAAATATACCAACATCACGGATCCACTTACCTTCCCTTCGTTCGGAGAGAAGAACAGTGGCAGATGCGAGTGTTGCCTTTCTTGAAGACGGTGAGGGAGAAGGATAGTCCGAGGGAGAAGGGGATTCAGCGAAGAGTGAAATGATGGTTGATTCGTCCGTCAAACTTAGACTGCGGGGAGGTGGGGTTTTGTGATACGACGACTCGTTACTGCCGCGCTACGACCGGGGTGACTCTCTGCCTGCATACTGCCTTCTAATTTGGTGGATGGCATTTGGGCCCGCGCGCTGCATGGCCCATATGTCGGTGAACAAAAGTATAACGACATTTAGTAGAGGGAGACGTTTCAATGACCTAGGAGGAGCCAGAAGCGGTAGAGTGTCTCCACTGTACTAGTAGTAATTGTTTTTCTGGGTAGCTGTAGAGTGTCTCCACTGTACTAGTAGTAATTGTTTCTCTGGGCCCAAGACAAAACAGCCAATCCACACTAGTAAATAGTAAAATCAATTCAAAACCCCAGCTCCCCTTCTTCCGCACTCCTACAGAAAACCCCCAGCTCCCCTTCTTCTTCGCTCGCACTACAACTAGGCTCGTCATTCGTTACTCTGCTCAAATCCGTGAGCGCGACGCGACGCCCTCGAGGAAAATGGAGTCGGCTGACCCTAGCGCCAAGAAGATGAGGCTCCCGCCAGCGGCGACGCCTGTTGTAGATCCCGCACCCAGCAGCGCGGGGAGAAGCGGCGACCCCGCCCCCACCGGATCCCAGGAACCCGTAGAATCTTGGGTGGACCGCATCAGCGATCTCCCGGACGCCGTCCTTGGGGAGATCATCTCGCTTTCCCCCACCAAGGATTGCTGCCACACCCAAGTCCTCTCAATTCGGTGGCGCCCTCTATGGCGCGTCGTGCCCCTTAATCTCGACTGTCGTCAGCTATCTCTCTTCAATGATTTTGAAATCCCCAGAGCCATCATCTCCTCCCACCAGGGCTCCGTTCAAAGCCTCTGCATCCCGTCATGCTACCTGAGCAAGCATACCATGCCATGCACGGTGGACGCCTGATTGAAATCCCCTGAATTCACAGAACTACAGCTGCTTGAGTTCTACTATTCCCCTGGAAATCACATACCACATACCGAACGCCATAAACTTGTGCCCTCAGCACTGATGTCCATCTCGCGGTTTTCGTCCTCTCTCCACACCGCTACCTTTGCGCTGTGCTACCTACCAGACAATCTGGTACTAAACCTTCGACTCCCATTTCTCAAGAAACTTTCACTTGTGCGGGTTCGTATATCGGAGGCCTCATTGCACAGCCTCATCCACTCCAGTTGCCCTGCACTGGAGTGCTTGGTGCTTGTTTTCACTGTTAGAATCGGTTGTCTCCAAATAAAGTCGCCTAACCTTGTAAGAATAGGAATTTCTTTTAACGGAAGGAAGCTCATCATCCAAGATGCCCCTTCACTTCAAAGGTTGATCCTTGATTCTAGTTATTCACCATTGCAAATAACCGTCCTCTCTGCGCCTAAACTGGAGACCTTGGGTGTCATACATGATCTCTGTGCTCATTTCAATATGGTGTTTGGCTCCACAGTTCTTCAGGTACTTTATATTATCATCTACACTTGTAACCATAAGCTGCATTTTAAATTTCTGTGCATAATTTATATATCATCTTGGAGTACACATTTTGTACTAATATTATGTTCTATGCTCAATGAAGAGTTTCTCCATGGATGGCCTATCAATGGTGCTGGATTCTGTAAAGATCTTATATATCCAAATGAATAGTTTTGATCTGAACAAGATTATTGGCATGCTGCAATGCTTTCCATGTATGGAGAAGTTGTATATAAAGGTGATAATTTCACGCACATTGGAAGCCCGCATATAGTGTACTAGAATTAACCGTTCAGCTGTTGCTCTTTCGACACTCTTCTTTTAGACCTTAACTATTTTCAATCTTCATGTCTATTTAGGCAACAAGACGGGGTAAGAAAATTATAACCAATCGGTGGATTCGTAAGCATCGGGATTTTCTCACTTCTCATGAGATTCGATTGAAGACAATAACGCTAGAACGATATGTAGCCAACCGTGCAAACACAAGATTTGTCACATTCTTCCTGCTGTATGCGAGGTTACTATTGTCCATCAGGCTTAAGTTTATCAGCAGCATGGTTTTGACGGATGGGTATGTCGAAGAGCAAAAAAGGAGTTTCAGGTGGGCAAAAGAGCTTCTGAACGTGTCGGGCTTCTATTTACAACATATTGTGGTCATAATCCAGTAAATTTTATGACCCAGGATGTTCACTCTATGGACCTGACCGATCCATTTGACTGTGACTGCCGAAAACAGTGCTGGAGTTAGATGTTGTTGCCCTTTTCAATCTGGTTTTTTTTTGTAAACCTAATGAACAATTAACCCTCGTGCTTTTGTACAGTTTGTAAGCTGGAGTTAGATGTGCCTGTCCTTTTCAACTCGGTTGTGACTGTCATATTTTCTTTGAAACAAGGCAAATGGCTTGCCATTCGTTTAATTTAGAGTGAAATATTGTAACAAATCACAACCAAGGGAAATAACATCACTCTCGCCGGCTGCTTGAGCTCACTGTGCATTACAGAAGCCAAGTGATTAGCCCCCACCAGCACCCACAAGCTTATTTCGAACTAGCACATCAAATGGGCTGTAAATTTTCATAGGAAAGGCTGCATGACCGTGACAGATTTGGATTCTGACATTTGGGACCCGCGAGGAAATAGCCTATCCAAGGTGGTGTCGACTTACTAGCTAGTCAACAAACGATTCTGCCTACCAGCCGTTGGATTGACATCCAACATCTGTCGTGTATCCTCTATCTCTTGTCTTCTTCTTCCTCCAGCCGCCCAAACCAAACCACCTCGTCGGCTCCGCCTGCTCCCGCCTCCCATGGCTGGCTGCGCCTCTACCGCCCTACCGTACGTACCCTCCAACGTTGGCCAGTCCCTCCCTCTATTCCCCCACACGTCCTGTTATTCTCCGGCGACGTCAGCCCCAACATGCACCCGCGCTCGAACCAGTCAACCCTCGTACTCCCCTCCGCCTGCGACTGGACCGACGCATCTTCAACGGCTCCTATTCGTTCCGTCCGAGGCCTCGCCGTCGTCCTCCGCCTTGCGGCCTTGGTTCGCTCGCCATGCGCGGTGCGCCGCCCTCTTGCGTTGTGAACGTCGTCAACAACCGAGAGGAACAAGGAGATGACTGTACATGGAGAGGATGACAGTAGGGACCCACCAGCGTCATGGCAGTACGCAAGCAAGTGCCTCTATAGTACAAGCCCAAAAATATGGTTCCTCCTAATGGTTGGACATCTGGGGCTCACGCCATTGTCAACGTAGTCAATAAACGAGAGAATTACACTATGAGCGGCTGACACCAGGGACCCAGCAAGTCGCACAGTTTTTTTGAGGAACAAGCAGTTGTTATTTATACTAGTTTTAGCGACGGGTCAGGGTAACAACGGGGCTGTGCGGGGGCTGTGGCCCGTCTAGCCATGGTTTTATTTATGTTTACCACATCATGAGCCCAGTTGTGTTTTTTTTGCTGAAAATGGCTAGCCCGGTTCTATTTTTTTAAGAAATACCCAAACAAGGCCTACTTGCTTTATCGGCCCTGCTGGGCTGCAAATCTTTCAAGACAAGGAGAGTTTCATTCGGTTTGCCCATAAATGGGCTATACATTTTTAAAACACATCAAACCGGGAATTAGTTTCAATTTTTTTCATTACAAGATCTTAAATTCCATTGATTTTTATGCGTGGACAATTATTTGGACTTTATATTTATATAAATTATTTTTCAAAATAGTTTGAATGTGAATCGATATTTCTGGATTAAAAACAGTTGACCGCACCAAAATATGCAAAATTTCGTATACTTTTTAACCGTGGCCACAATATGGGGTGTAATGCTAACAAAAAGAAGATGGGCTCCAAAAAAATTCTTAAGAATTAGCAAATGGGCTGTACATTATTAGAAATAATGGCAGGTGGGCTGTATGCCGTTTTCCACAGATTTGAGGCTGACTTGTGCGCCTACTACAGGTTCACGCGTATGCTTTCATAAAAAAAGATTGACGCACACGCAACGCCCTGTCAACTTAGTCAACACACGAGAGCAGTGACTGTTGGATGTCCATCCAACGACTGTCGTGCTTCTTCAATCTCTGCTCTTCATGCTCCAGCCGCTCAAACTAGCGCCGGCGGGACTGCCTGCTCCCTCCTCCCGCGGACGGCTATGCTGCCGCGCAGGCCTCACGGCCCCACCGTACTCCCATCACTGGCCTAGCCATCCCTCTACTCACCCACACATGCTGTTATTCTCCGGCGACGGCCGACGAACCAATAAACCCTGGTACTCCTCCGCGTGGGAAACAACTGCCAAGTATTCCCTGGCTCCGTGTCGTTCCCTTCCTAGGCCTCGCCGTCGTCCACCGCCCTGGTGCTCTCGGCGCGGCCTGGTCAACGTAGTCAATGAATGAAATCCATCGGAAGTGGACTGTACCTGGAGAGGCTGACAGCTGGATCGACGGCCGCACGCAAGGAAATGCCTCCTTATTACGCGCAAAATAGTGATTCCTCCACCTGACAGCTAGGACCCATAGGAAGGGCCTCTGTATTTCGTGAAAAAAATGTTCCCCCCGCTGACAGGTCGGACCCACCAGCTATATCTTCGCACGCAAGGAAGTGCCTCCTTATTACGCCCAAAAAAATGAATACCCCCTGCTAGCTGGGACCCACCATATTGTTGGGCTGACTTGTGGGCCTACTAAGTTGATGGGGACGGAGGGCTTTGTCAACTTAGTCAATACTCCAGTGACCGTATGATGTCCATCCAACGGCCATAGTGCTTCTTCAACCTCTGGTCTTGTTGCTCCAGCCGCCCAAAGCAGCGCCGGCCGTGCCGCCTGCTCCTGCCTCCCGTGGCCGGCTGTGCTACCGCGGAGGCCTCACCGCCCCCATACTACTCCCACCACTGGCCAGGCCATCCCTCCACTCACCCACACCCCCTGTTATTCTGCGGCGACGGCAGCCTCACACCGCAGCCGAACCAGTGAAAGCTCATACTCCTCTCCGCGTGGGCATCCACTGCCGCGTCTTGCCCGGCTCCGCGTCGTCCCCTTCCTAGGCCGCGCCGTCGTCCACCGCCGTGGTGCTCTCGGCGTGGCGTGGTCAATGTGGTCAACGACCGACTTCCATCGGAAGAGTACTGTACGTGTAGAGGCTGACAGTTGGGTCCACGGCGGCCGCAAGGAAGTGCCTCCTTATTACGCGGAAAATAATTATTCCTCCACCTGACAGCGGGGACCCACCGGACGGGCCACCAGTATTTTGCGAAAAAAATTGTTTCCCCCTGACTGCTGGGACCCACCGGACGGGCCACCGTATTTCGCGAAAAAACGTTCCCCCCGCTGTCAGCTCGGACCCACCGGAAGTGCCTCCTTATTACGCACAAAAAATGAATACTCCCCCGGCTAGCTGGGTTGGTGGGAGGCTGACTTGTGGGCCTACTAAGTTGACGGGGACGAAGGACTTTGTCAACTTAGTCAATATGAACGATTCTAGCTCCAGTGACCGTACGATGTCCATCCAACGGCCGTAGTGCTTCTTCAACCTCTGGTCTTCTTGCTCCAGCCACCCAAAGCAGCGCCGGTCGTGCCGCATGCTCCTGCCTCCCTTGGCCGGCTGTGCTGCCGCAGAGGCCTCACCGCCCCCTACTATTCCCACCACTGGCCAGGCCCTGCGGCGACGGCAGCCTCACACCGCAGCCGAACCAGTGAACCCTCGTACTCCTCTCCGCGCGGGCTTCCACTGCCGCGTCTTCCTCGGCTCCGCGTAGTCCCCTTCCTAGGCCTCGCCGTCGTCCACCGCCGTGGTGCTCTCCGCGCGGCGTGGTCAACGTGGTCAAGGAACGACTTCCATCGGAAGAGTACTGTACGTGGAGAGGCCGACAACTGGGTCCACGGCCACAGCCCAGTTTTTTTGTGATTTGCCAAGTAAGTCGCTTTGTCAGGCCTGTTGGGCTGCAAATCTTTCAAGACGAGGAGAGCTTTCATTCGGCTATCCGAGAAAATGGCCCATCATTAATGAGAAATGGGTTGTACATTTTTAAAACACATCAAACCAGCAATTAGTTTCAAATATCTTTTTTTATTTCAAGATTTTAAATTACATTAATTTTTATGCGTGGAGAATTTGTTGGATTTTATATTGATATACATTTATTTTTAAAATCAGTTTGAATGTGAGTCGAAATTTCGGGATTAAAAACAGTTCGGACCGCACCGAAATATGCAAAATTTCGTATAATTTTTTAACTGTGGCCACAATATGGGTTGTAATGCTAAGAAAAAGAATATGGGCTCCAAAAAACCTTAAGAATTAGCAAATGGGCTGTAAATTATTAGAAATAATGGCAGATGGGTTGTATGCTGTTTTCCACAGATTTGAGGCTTTCCTAAACAAAAGGTTGACGCACAAGCACTGACTGTTGGATGTCCATCCAACGGCCGTCGTGCTTCTTCAATCTCTACTCTTCCTGCTCCTGCCGCTCAAACAAGCGCCGGTGGGACTGCCTGCTCCCTCCTCCCCGCGGCCGGCTGTGCTGCCACGCAGGCCTCACCGCCCCACCATACTGCCATCGCTGGCCTAGCCATCCCTCTACTCACCCACACCTGCGGTTATTCTCCGGCGACGGCAGACGAACCAGTAAACCCTCGTACAGTCGTACTCCCCTCCGCGTGGGAAACAACTGCCGAGTCTTCCCTGCCTCCGTGTCGTCCCCTTCCTAGGCCTCGCCGTCGTCCTCCGCCATGGTGCTCTCGGCGTGGCATGGTCAATGTGGTCAACGACCGACTTCCATCGGAAGAGTACTGTGCGTGGAGACGCTGACAGCTGGGTCCATGGCCGCAGCAAGGAAGTGCCTCCTTATTACGCGCAAAATAATTATTCCTCCACTTGACAGCGGGGATCCACCGGACGGGCCACCGTATTTCGCAAAAAAAACGTTTCCCCCCTGACTGCTGGGACCCACCAGCTACACCTTCGCATGCAAGGAAGTGCGTCCGGGCAAAAAAGCAAAACGATTCGCCCCCCTGACAACTGGGACCCACCTGCTACATCTTCGCATGCAAGGAAGTGCGTGACAGTCGGGACCCACCTGGTCGAACCGTACGTAGCGTTGTCATTCTGGTCGCAAACGTGTACGTACATATATACTGGTGGATGTAGAAGCGCGCACGTGTCGTAGTAGAGGCGCGCACGTAGCATGTACACGTACGTACAGCGGCCAGGGTGCAAGAAAGAAAATACGGCCACGCATGTGTACATACGGGCGGGGTCTCGAACGCCTACTCGCGCATACGTACGGCGAGGGCTCGTTGACATGGCTGGGTCGGAACGGAGAAACAGCGTCGTCATCATGTTCATGGGGAGGCAACAGAATGCGTCGTGTTCATGGGGAGGCAACGGAATGCGTCGTGTTCATCGGGAGGCAACGGAACGCGTGGGAGCCAACCGGTTGGGTCGGAACGAAATGCGTGGTCGTGTTCATCGGGAGGGCTTGGACGGAACAGGCGATGGAAACGAGGCTTGGCGTACCGCAGAACGGAGGAAACGGCCTTGTGTTCGACCGGCCACGTTCGAAACGGGATCCTGTTCATCAGGAGGGGTCTGGCGTACCGCAAAACGGATGAAACGGATCTCCTACGGTTGAAACGGGGGTCCTGTTGATCGGGAGGGGTGTGGCGTACCGCAAAACGGAGGAAACGGACTTGTGTTGGAGCACTACGGTCGAAACGGGGGTCCTGTTGATCGGGAGGGGTGTGGCGTACCACAAAATGGGACTCCACGGGATACTGTTCATCTCCACCGTCGACCTCCTCCAGCCTCCACGGGCTCCTGTTCAACCAGCCTCCACCACGCGCTACTCCACCGGCTACTGTTCAACCACCCCTCCACCGTCTACTGTTCATCCAGCCCTCCACACCACAGGGTCCTGTTCAACCACCCCTCCACGGGCACCCCTCCACCGTCTAC
>NC_057814.1:202848644-202887311 GCF_018294505.1 Triticum aestivum | reverse complement strand
TCCAATCGATCGGCTTCAGTTAGCAGCAGTAGCGAAGGAATCGCTCGATCGGGTTTAGTAACGCGTAGCCTGCAGTGCAATCGCTCGGGTTCAGTTAGAGCCCAACGCCTCGCTCGGGTATAGTTAGAGCCAACACCTCGCACACACGCGCGTACGTGTACGAGAAAAACGCGCATCGCTCGGCCCCCGACCTCCCACCGTAACCGGGAACTCCCCGAAATTTTCCTCCCCCTCGCTTCTACCACGGTGTTTTCCGTCATGGACGACCCAAAGAATGTCATGCATCTGCGTCTCCGGCCCGCCCAGGATGAAAAGCCCATTTTTTGTCATAGAAGTAGGAGCCCACCACATCTATGATGATACCGGGTTTTGTCACAATTATCGTCACAGAAGTGTCATATGTATGACAGAAAAAATAGTTGTTCGGCCTAAAATGTCACGGATGTGTCTTTTTTTTGTAGTGAGTGTATTACACCACAATGATGGCCCGAACTAGTATAAATCTTGTGTCCCTTGTGTTGTGAGTTCATCGAATTTGTTCTTGAGATCTTAGCAAACCTAGGGCATGGATCAGTAGGGAGGAAATCTTCGTGTGCACTCCAGTGTTCGAACCTTAAGGGTTTTGCCGGAACCCGTGATCCGACAGGTCTAATACTTCCTATACGGTGGGTAACGCCACCACCAAACCCTTGTTAGAAGTGTTTCATCTGGCGTGTCATTTGCAATGTCTTCGCTCTTGATTTATCTTCAACTTTGATTTGACTTTATGTTTATCTTCACAATATTGATTTGGTCTTATTCAAATATATACATATACTTGTGTTCTGTCCTCTACAGCATTCACTTATAGCTATGTCTTGTTGCTTGAATCTTTTGGTCTAAGTGAATGTGATCGGACCCTCACCTCTTCTATGCTTCTGTCTCAAATTCTATCTATCCAAATCATATGCATTCTATTGAAAACCGTTAAATGTCTTCTCTACGTCCTTGTCAGTAGAAGATATAGAGACAAAAGTTACATCTGTTTTAAATGCTAAATCCTTATTGCCTGAAACCCGGAGAAGCCGGAATGACCACCCGACAGTCCAGGCGTGCGTGGGAACATGGAACAACTTCCAATGTGTTGCATCTTTGCCACGTGTCCCTCAGATGTGAACCGCCAGGGGCACCTGCATAATTGCGATGTGCTGTCCCTTTCCTTATAAATACACATCACATCGTGGTCAAAATCCTTCTTCCACCTCTCCACCTCGCACAAACCCTAGGGCCACCACTAGCTCTCGACGACGCCGGCGACAAAGTGCTTAGCTGCCGCGACCTCACTGACGCCGTCCTCACGCCGGCCACGGACCTCATCTCCTCCGCCGCCGCCATAGGTGTCTTCCGCCGCCGAGTTAGGGCACGGAAGATTGAACTGCTCGGCCTCCTACACTACTCCGTCTAGCAGTTCTTCGTGTGGTAAATAAAACCTCCTTTTTACTGTCTTTTTGATCTGCTAGATTCATCCTTCCTCACCAAAAGTAGTTTCTGTACCTACAAATTTGGATCCATCCTGTCTGCATCTCATATCATGCCTAGAATATTCACTTATGCTTCACAAGTAGTTAGATTCCTCACTTGTACCTATTCTTGGATTCGTACAAATCTAGAACCAACTTGTCGGATCTGGGGTTCCGGCAAAACCCTTAAGGTTCGAACTCTGGGGTGTGCGCGAAGTTCTTTCCCTCCTACCGATCCACGCCCTAGCTTGCTAAGATCTCACGGACGAACTCGACCAACTCACAACACAGAAAGACACGAGATTTATACTGGTTAGGGCCACCGTTGTGGTGTAATACCCTACTCCAGTGTGTGGTGGTGGATTGCCTCTTGGGCTGATGGTGAACAGTACAAGGGGAAGAACAGCCTCCTAAGGTTGAGGTGTTCTTGTGCTCGGCTAACTTGTGTGGGTGACATGCCTCTGAATTAGCTGCCTCTACTGTGGTGGCTAGCTCTACTTATATAGGCCCTGATCCTCTCCCCAAATATTGAGCGGGAAGGGAGCCAACAATGGCGGGCAACTTGAAAGGGGACAACTAGTCCAAGCTATCCTGACAAAAGTGGTCTTCGCCTGCAAAAGGCTCTGGTGGTGACGCCGTCTTGGGCTCCACGGTGACCTCCGTCTTGCCGTCCTGCTGGTCTTCGGTCTCATTGCACTGATAGGGAAACCTTTGCTTGATGCCTCGGTACTCCGCGCCTGCGCCTGCCTCCTCAGCACCAAAGAGGAAACAAGGACGCTGCGCGCGCTGGCGCCCGCCTGGTGTCGATCGTCATGGCTCACGTCACATGAGCCTCAGAAGGTTTACCCCGCCTTGATATCTCCGCTCCTCGTGAGCCTGCCTGGCTAGGCCGCTTCGGAGGAAGTCCTGCGTCGCCTGCCCCACGAGGCTTGGCCCCTCGCGAGGGTCTTGAATGCCTTGTTGATGAAGATGGGTCGTACGTCCTGCTAGCATAGCCACGCCGTGGGCCGCAGGCAGGCAAGTCTGGGAACCCCCATTCCCAGGACGCCGACACTAGCCCCCGGGCCCAAGGCGCGCTCGGGCTTGGCTTCGAGGCGAAGCCAAAGGTCAAGTGCGGAGCGCCGCGGGCCCCAAAAGCCTATGGCCTCGGTTGACGTGTGGCGGTTGATTGGACGTGGGCGTCTCCGCTTCCCCATGCTGCCTCAGCAACTGCTCGACTTGACAAAAAGGCTGGCGCGGACAGTACTTTCCTTCATTGCTTCTTCCTCGCCTCGCTCTAGATCCCCTTTCTCGCTCCTTGCCACCGATACCTCCAGATCTGCTCCAACTAATGGACCACCCATGGCACCGCGCAAGGCCAAGTCCGCCTCGGCACCGGCTTGCTACGAGCCAGCTCTTGAGGCGCCCACCGTCCCAGATAAGAGGCTCGCCTCCGTGCGCCTGCTGACGGCAGGGGAGAGCAACGAAGGGGGGAAGACGGAGCTCCGGCTTGCCTCCGACGAGCCGGAGTCTGAGGGAAGCACCTTCTTCCCCTTCTTCTCGAGCAGCATCGCCGTCGGGTTGGTTCCCCCCTTCTCCAATTTCTTTTATGAGGTCCTCGACCACTACGGGTTGCGGGCGTTGCACCTTCACCCCAACTCTATCCTCCTCCTGTCCATCTTCGCCTACTATTCCGAGGCGTACCTGGGCGTGATGCCATCCGTGGCGCTTCTACGCTACTTCTTCTTCCTTCGCGTCAACGATGGACACATCTCCGGGTGTGCCAATTTCGTCGCATCGGGCAAGGCCAACTCAATCTCGAGCACCGGGAAGAGGGCCGACAACATCCGGGCCAAATGGGTCATGATGGACGCCAAGTGCGCCCATCCGCGTTTGGTGTTACCCACGGAGGCGCCCCAGTCCGACAAGGGGTGGCCCCGCGCGGAGCTTGCTGATGAGCGGGCGTCGTCTGTGTTGGGGCAGATGACGACCAACTTGAAGCCGGGCAACGCGAAGGTGGCCAAGGTGACGGGAGTCATGCTCCTGAGGGAGTTCTTGATGCTGCGAGTTGCTCCACTTCAGGCGCGCGCGCCCCCTGTGGAAGCTCGGAGGTGAAGCAGACAAGATCCGCCTGTGGCCGGGGGCCCTGCCTGCGGATGAACTGGCCGCTGTCCCGCGCCTCCTGGTTGGGGACAACCAGGAGTACCCGCCGAACGCCTTCGTCCCTTTGTTCCATCGCAAGGACTGGGAGGAATTCATCGCTTGCAGGCCGACCTTTGACGCGCGCGTGCTGGTGCCGCCGGCGCTCACTGGGGCCCCAGCAGCACCGAAGCCGGTGGAGGTGTTCTTTGACGAGTCCGGCGGGGGGAAGGAAGAGGAGGTGGACTCGGAGGCGACCCTCGAAGAGATGGGGGAAAACTCCCCCTTGAGCAAAGCTGAAATCCTCCGCGCCCTTCCTGACGACGCCGAGGTCGACGCCCGCCAAGAGGTAAGAGAACTGCCCATCGTCCCGACGAAGAGCAGGTCGTCACTGATCCCTCCGGATGCTGCCTCCGCCTTGACGCCACCTGGGGCTCCCTCCAGCCCTCCTGCTGCGCCGTCTTCTGCCCCCAGAACCCGCGCGCCTACTCCCCAGGTTCCGATGCTTTCGGGCTTCAAGCTCCCCAAGCGGAAGGTGGAATACGTCGCGGTGGATCGGTGAGTGCCTTGGGCTTCGTCTTATCCCAGCCTGTGCTTGTTATTTCCTGACGTTCACCCTTGGTTGATCAGGCCGATGCCTTCGGCGAAGAAAACGAAGGGGGATACGGCGGCCACGCCTCCCTCCGCAGATAAAGGAGGCAGCAGTACTCGCACCTCCCCAGCACGGTCGTCTTCGCGAGGCCAGGGAGAGCATCACCGGGAGGAGTCAGCCCCCAAGGCCCCTTGATACGTCTCCAACGTATCTATAATTTATGAAGTATTCATGCTATTAGATTATCCGTCTTGGATGTTTATGGGCTTTATTATGCACTTTTATATTACTTTTGGGACTAACCTATTGACCCAGAGCCCAGTGCCAGTTTCTGTTTTTTCCCTTGTTTTATTGTTTCGAAGAAAAGGAGTATCAAACAGAGTCCAAACGGAATGAAACCTTCGGGAAAGTTATTTTTGGAAAGAAAGCAATCCGGGAGACTTGGAGTGCACGTCAGGGGATCAACGAGGAAGGCACGAGGCAGGGGGGCGCGCCCTCCACCATCGTGGGCCCCTCGTGGCTCCCCTGACGTATTTCTTCCTCCTATATATACCGATATACCCTAAAACCATCAGGGAACAGAATAGATCAGGAGTTCCGCCGCCGCAAGCCTCTGTAGCCACCAAAAACCAGTCGGGACCCTGTTCCGGCACCCTGCCGGAGGGGGGATCCCTCACCGGTGGCCATCTTCATCATCCCGGCGCTCTCCATGACGAGGAGGGAGTAGTTCAGCCTCGGGGGTGAGGGTATGTACCAGGAGCTATGTGTTTGATCTCTCTCTCTCTCGTTTTCTTGATTTGGCACGATCTTGATGTATCGCGAGCTTTGCCATTATAGTTGGATCTTATGATGTTTCTCCCCCTCTACTCTCTTGTAATGGATTGAGTTTTCCCTTTGAAGTTATCTTATCGAATTGAGTCTTTAATGATTTGAGAACACTTGATGTATGTCTTGCCGTGCGTATCTGTGGTGAGAATGGGATATCACGTGATTCACTTGATGGATGTTTTGGTGATCAACTTGCGGGTTCCGCCCATGAACCTATGCATAGGGGTTGGCACACATTTTCGTCTTGACTCTCCGGTAGAAACTTTGGGGCACTCTTTGAAGTACTTTGTGTTGGTTGAATAGATGAATCTGAGATTGTGTGATGCATATCGTATAATCATACCCACGGATACTTGAGGTGACATTGGAGTATCTAGGTGAGATTAGGGTTTTGGTTGATTTGTATCTTAAGGTGTTATTCTAGTACGAACTCTTGAATAGATCGATCCGAACGAATAACTGTGAGGTGGTTTCGTACCCTACCATAATCTCTTCGTTTGTTCTTTGCTATTAGTGGCTTTGGAGTAAGTCTTTGTTGCATGTTGAGGGATAGTTATGTGATCCAATTATGCTATTATTGTTGAGAGAACTTGCACTAGTGAAAGTATGAACCCTAGGCCTTGTTTCCTAGCATTGCAATACCATTTACGCGCACTTTTATCATTAGTTACCTTGCTATTTTTATATTTTCAGATTACAAAAACCTATATCTACCATCCATATTGCACTTGTATCACCATCTCTTCGCCGAACTAGTGCACCTATACAATTTACCATTGTATTGGGTGTGTTGGGGACACAAGAGACTCTTTGTTATTTGGTTGCAGGGTTGTTTGAGAGAGACCATCTTCATCCTACGCCTCCCACGGATTGATAAACCTTAGGTCATCCACTTGAGGGAAATTTACTACTGTCCTAGAAACCTCTGCACTTGGAGGCCCAACAACGTCTACAAGAAGAAGCTTGTGTAGTAGACATCAAGCTCGTTTCTGGCGCCGTTGCCGGGGAGGTGAGTGCTTGAAGGTATATCTTTAGATCTTGCAATCGAATCTTTTTGTTTCTTATTTCATCACTAGTTAGTCTATAAAAGAAAACTACAAAAAATGGAATTGAGTTTACCACATACGCTTCATCTTTTTAATATCTTTCGTGAGTATGATGGAAAGGAAAATTGTGCCAAAGTGTTAGAAGAAGAATGCATTAAAATGTTTGGCACTAAATCTTTGAATGATGAGCATGATTGCAATGTTGTTAGTATGAACTCTTTGAATATCCATAGTACTGATGATGATTGCACTAGTTACGATGAAAATGTCTCCTATAAACATGTCAATTTTTGTGGAGTGCATTGGGTTTGCAAGTACACACCAAATAGGGAAGATAGATATTGCAAGAGGCATAAGTATTTAGAAACTAAATTGTTGCAAGAAAGGCTAGATGTTTGTGCTGAAAATTTAAATTTTCTTGTCCATACTTGTGAACTTTGCAATGAACGGGGTCATTTAACTATCCGATGCAAATTGTTTCATGATCTAATCGTGTCCAAAAATTGTGATGACTTGATTTCCCTTGCATATTATAATGTACTTAGTTTGCTTATGGGTTATGAAGAAATGAAACGTATAACTAACTATCTTCCAGTATTTGCCCGTGATAAACTTTTTAATTTTGATCTAGAGGAAATTTATATGTATTGTGCGGTGAATTGCATTGAAAATCCTTATATTGCAAATTACATAAATAAAAGAAAACAAATAGAGGATGAAGATAATACTAACGAAAGGGAAGATACTTCCCAATATCCTCCTATTATTTCTTATGATGAATCAGGTAACGAGGAGGAGCCTTCTATTCAACCAATCTCATTAATAAGGAGATCCAAAAAGAGGATTGAACCCACACATGATGTGGTGAAGAAGAAGAAAATAAAAAGGAAGAGAGGTAAAAAGATATCTCTCCCAAATAATGTTGCTCCTATTATTGTTATGCCTCATGAAAATGAATCAAAAATAATTATGGAAGATGATGCACTTGATGATGATCTCGTTATGCCTATTGCTTGTTGTGATGATTATGATTGGGAAGATAATGATACTTCTTATGATTTTGAAAATCTCTTTGGCACTTTCTTGGAAGAATATGATAATAATATTTGCTATACTATTGGTGCTATCCATACTATTAATGATGAGAGTGATTATGCTTCTGATATGAAAAGGCCCAAGCTTGGGGATGCTATGCTTGATGAAGATAATGTTTTTCAGAATATATTTGCTGCAATTAATGTTTGTCCCAAGCTTGGGGATGTTACATTTAATGAAGATGATATTTTTAGTCTCCCAAGTTTTGATATGCAAAGTTGTTATGATGATAGCATGCCTTCTACCTATGATGATTATATTGATGAAAGTGGGTTTGGAAGAGTGTCAACTTTAGGAAGTAATAATCCCACTATTTTGGAGGATGTTGAATCTTATAATATTTATGAAAGTGGATTTGGAGAGGTCATGACTTTATTTAGTGATGATTCCACTATTTCGGAAGAGGTTTCAATTGATTATGATGAGAACAAAGTTGCTACTTACAATGATTATTATGATGAAACTTATGCTATAAAAAGTAGTGATGACTATATTTATAAAACTTGTCATGATTATGATTACCCTTTTTCTGCACATTACTTATTTAATGTGGAAACAATTTATAGTATTCAAGTCTCTTATGATACTCCCACTATTCCGAATGAGAAGAATTTTGCTTGTGTGGAGAGTAGTAAATTTTCTATGCTTGTAGATCATGAAAAGAATGCTTTAGCTGCTGGTTATATTGTTGAATTCTTTCATGATGCTACTGAAAATTATTATGAGAGAGGATCATATGCTTCTACATATTGCAATAATTTCAAGTTTCCTCTCTATGTTCTTAAAATCGTGAAGTTATGCTTGTTTTGCCTTCCTATGCTAGTTGATTATTGTTCCCATAAGTTGTTCGCTCACAAAATCCCTATGCATAGGAAGTGGGTTAGACTTAAATGTGCTAGTAATATTCTTCATGATGCTCTCTTTATGTTTTAATTCTTATCTTTTATGCGAGCATCATTGAAATCATCATGCCTAGCTAGGGGCATTAAACGTTAGCGCTTGTTGGGAGGAACCCCATTTTATTTTAGTTTCTTTATTTTTGGTTCTGTTTAGGAATAAATAATCTATCTAGCCTCTTGTTAGATGTTGTTTTATGTTTTAATTAGTGTTTGTGCCAAGTAGAACCTTTGGGAAGACTTGGGTGAAGTCTTTATGATCATGCTGTAAAAAACAGAAACTTTAGCGCTCACGAGATTAGCTTCAACTTTTCACTGGAGAGTGCTATTTAGTTGATTCTTTTTGAAGATGATTACTAGACAAATTCCTCAGGTCCACCAATTTATTTTAGAATTTTTGGAGTTCAGAAGTATACGTTTGATACAGATTACTACAGACTGTTCTATTTTTGACAGATTCTGTTTTTCGTGTGTTGTTTGCTTATTTTGATGACTCTATGGCTAGTAAAATAGTTTATAAACCATAGAGAAGTTGGAATACAGTAGGTTTAACAGCAATGAATAAATAATGAGTTCATTGCAGTACCATGAAGTGGTGTTTTGTTTTCTTTCGCTAACGGAGCTCACGAGATTTTCTGTTAAGTTTTGTGTTGTGAAGTTTTCAAGTTTTGGGTAAAGATTCGATGGACTATGGAATAAGGAGTGGCAAGAGCCTAAGCTTGGGGATTCCCAAGGCACCCCAAGGTAATATTCAAGGATAACCAAGAGCCTAAGCTTGGGGATGCCCCGGAAGGCATCCCCTCTTTCGTCTTCGTTCATCGGTAACTTTACTTGGAGCTATATTTTTATTCACCACATGATATGTGTTTTGCTTGGAGAGTCATTTTATTTTCTTTAGCCTTGCTTGCTGTTTGAATAAAATACCAAGATCTGAAATTCTTAAATGAGAGAGAGTCTTCACATAGCTAAATAATTATTTAACTACTCATTGATCTTCACTTATATCTTTTTGGAGTAGTTTGTCATTTACTCGTGTGCTTCACTTATATCCTATGAGTAAATTGTTGAATGATTTGAATGTCATAAATCTTAAATTACATATGTTTCATATGCCTTTCCCATGGGGAGTAATGCCTTCACATATAAGAAGTAGAGGTGGTAAATTTTTTGAAGGTTAGCAAACATTGTATTGGTCACTTGAACAATTCATGAAAGAATATTCAAGGAAGAGAGATTTCACATATAAATATACTATCTTGGACATATTCTATGATTGTGAGCCCCATTAATTATTTTCACACCTGAGCAAATTAGTTGAAATTGGACAAGGAAGACAACATAATGAGTTATGCTTGGGTATATTTGTATAGAATTTATATTGTTATGGATCCTCTAACATGTGGTGCTTGCTATTTAGAATCCTTTGCTAGCCAAAATATCTATACTAAGCGGGAATACTGCTTGTGCATCCAAATTCCTTGAACCAAGTTTATTCCATGGGTGTCCACCATATCTACCTATATGCGGTATTTACCTACCGTTCCAAGTAAATTGGCATGTGCCAAACTCTAAACCTTCAAATAATAATCTGTTTTGTATGCCCGAATCGCTCATGTAGCGACTAGGGGTTAGCAGTATCTTCCATGCTAGGTGGGTTATTCTCACGATGAGTGGACTCCGCTCATCATTCACGAGAAAATGGCTGGTAACTGGGATGCCCAGTCCCATTATCAAAAGATCGAAATCAAATCAAAAATAATTGCAAACAAAACTCCCCCAGGATTGATGTTAGTTGGAGGCACCCGTTGTTTCGGCAAGCCATGGATTGATGATTGTTGGTGGAGGGGGAGTAAAAATCTTTACCTTTCTGTTTGGGAACCGCCTATAATGTATGTAGTATGGAAGATATTGGGAACTCTTGGTCGTTATGTTGACAATGAAAGCATACCTCTCAAAATTATTTTCATCTCTGTTTTTGCTTCGAGCTCTGGCACCTCTGCAAATCCCTGCTTCCCTCTGTGAAGGGCCTATCTTTTACTTTTATGCAAGAGTCAGTAGTATTCCTTCTAATTCCAACCTACTCTTTAGTTGGCAAGCATCATGTGATGGAAAGATCTGAGCATATATGGCCATTCAAATATATTTGATCACGAATTATTATTGTTGACATTACCCTTGAGGTAAAAGGTTGGGAGGCAAAACATTAAGCCCCTATCTTTCTCTGTGTTCGATGAATACTATTTGTTCTAAAAATATGCTTTGAGTGGTAGCAATCATGGAAGACTAAAAGATAGTTGAGTATGTGAAGTTTGCTGAATCAAAGCTCTGACATAGACTCTTCCTGAAAATAAGATGAATTGTAATTGTTTGATGACTAATAACACGGTCTGTTAGTTTTCAAGAAAGTTTGGGATCTATACTTTAACATGTGAATAGTTTGTTACTTGATCATGCAAGGTTTTATGATATGAGCTACTATTATGACATATAATGATGCTAGAAAAGGTGATTGAAATTATCATTGATCAAACTTGTGCACCTGCTAGCATTCACACTTCATAAATTATTTCTTTTATCATTTACCTACTCGAGGACGAGCAGGAATTAAGCTTGGGGATGCTGATACGTCTCCAACGTATCTATAATTTATGAAGTATTCATGCTATTATATTATCCGTCTTGGATGTTTATGGGCTTTATTATGCACTTCTATATTACTTTTGGGACTAACCTATTGACCCAGAGGCTAGTGTCAGTTTCTGTTTTTTCCCTTGTTTCAGTGTTTCGAAGAAAAGGAATATCAAACGGAGTCCAAATGGAATGAAACATTCGGTAAAGTTATTTTTGGAAAGAAAGCAATCCGGGAGACTTGGAGTGCACGTCAGGGGATCAACGAGGAAGGCATGAGGCAGGGGGCGCACCCTCCCCCCCTGGGCGCGCCCTCCACCCTCGTGGGCCCCTCGTGGCTCCCTGACGTATTTCTTCCTCCTATATATATACCGATATACCCTAAAACCATCGGGGAACAGAATAGATCGGGAGTTCCGCCGCCGCAAGCCTCTGTAGCCACCAAAAACCAATTGGGACCCTGTTACGGCACCCTGCCGGAGGGGGGATCCCTCACCGATGGCCATCTTCATCTTCCCGGCGCTCTCCATGACGAGGAGGGAGTAGTTCACCCTCGGGGCTGAGGGTATGTACCAGTAGCTATGTGTTTGATCTCTCTCTCTTGTGTTCTTGATTTGGCACGATCTTGATGTATCCCGAGCTTTGCTATTATAGTTGGATCTTATGATGTTTCTCCCCCTCGACTCTCTTGTAATGGATTGAGTTTTCCCTTTGAAGTTATCTTATCGGATTGAGTCCTTAATGATTTGAGAACACTTGATGTATGTCTTCCGTGCGTATCTGTGGTCACAATGGGATATCACGTGATTCACTTGATGTATGTTTTGGTGATCAACTTGCGGGTTCCGCCCATGAACCTATGCATAGGGGTTGGCACACGTTTCCGTCTTGACTCTTCGGTAGAAACTTTGGCGCACTCTTTGAAGTACAATGTGTTGGTTGAATAGATGAATCTGAGATTTTGTGATGCATATCGTATAATCATACATACTTGAGGTGACATTGGAGTATCTAGGTGACATTAGGGTTTTGGTTGATTTGTATCTTAAGGTGCTATTCTAGTACGAACTCTTGAATAGATCGATCCGAACGGATAACTTTGAGGTGGTTTCGTACCCTACCATAGTCTCTTCGTTTGTTCTCCACTATTAGTGGCTTTGGAGTGACTCTTTGTTGCATGTTGAGGGATAGTTATATGATCCAATTATGCTATTAATGTTGAGAGGACTTGCACTAGTGAAAGTATGAACCCTAGGCCTTGTTTCCCAGCATTGCAATACCGTTTACGCTCACTTTTATCATTAATTACCTTGCTGTTTTTATATTTTCAGATTACAAAAACCTATATCTACCATCCATATTGCACTTGTATCACCATCTCTTCGCCGAACTAGTGCACCTATACAATTTACCATTGTATTGGGTGTGTTGGGGACACAAGAGACTCTTTGTTATTTGGTTGCAGGGTTGTTTGAGAGAGACCATCTTCATCCTACGCCTCCCACGGATTGATAAACCTTAGCTCATCCACTTGAGGGAAATTTGGTACTGTCCTACAAACCTCTGCACTTGGTGGCGCAACAACGTCTACAAGAAGAAGGTTGTGTAGTAGACATCACCCCTCTTGCTCCTGAGGTGCCGGCGTCTGGCTCGGCTGAAGAGGTCCCGACTGCTCCGGAACCCGCGGTCTCCCAAGCCCTGGTGACGGCATCGTCTCCTCCCACTGCCGCACCTTCACTCCCAGGCTCTTCTGCCTCTGTTGCCATCCTGGAACGTGCTCTCGTGGAGATGACCCAGCTGCAGGCAGATCTCCAGAGCGCGGATCCGCGCCTGGTGGTCGGGCGCCTGGAGTTGCCTTTGGATGGCTTCACTCCGACTCGGCGGTTCGCGCGACACTGAGCCAGGCCGCGACGTCTTCTGAGAAGGAGAGGCAGAGCGCCGCCAACGCTGCAGCCGATCGTGAGCCAGCACAGAAGGACGCCGAGGCCGCCCGCGACCGCTGCTGAGAGCTGGAGGACGAGGTGAAGAGCCTACACGACAAGCACGCCAAAGAAGCACGCGGCCGCCTGCTGAAGGAGGAGGAGATGAAGGCCCGGGAGGATGCCGTCAAGAACCGTGACGCTGAGCTGGAGGAGTTGGGGAAGACGCAGGACGCCGAGCGCAGCCGGCTGGATGAGCTGGAGCGGAAGGTGAAGGCGAGGGAGGCCGATCTTGACGCCAAGGCGCGGGTCCTGGCCGAAGACCGTGTGGCCTTTGCCGATCTTGAGGAGAGGTCTCGCAAGGCGCTGAAGACGCTCTACGAGCACGACTTGGAGAGGCCGCTGACCACCGAAGAGGACGGCCCCGCCCTGCTACTTCCTCTCTTGGTGAAGGCGCTTGAGGAAGTTGTGGATGGTATCGGTCCCATGGCAGAGGCCGAAGCTCGCGTCCTGTCTTCAGCTGCATTGACCCGTGTCTTTAGCCATCTGCACCTTCGCGACCCCAGCGCTTGTCTCGACAAGCTGCTGGTGAGGGAGTCCTGGACTAAGGGGTCCTCGGGCGTCCGACCTGTTATCCATGGGCCGGACTGATAGGCTGTGAAGATATGAAGACCGAAGACTGCACCCTGTCCGGATTGGACTCTCCTTGGCGCGGAAGGCAAGCTTGGCGACCAATTATGAAGATTCCTTCTTATGTAACCGACTCCATGTAAACCCTAGATCCCCCCCGGTGTCTATATAAACCGGAGGGGTTAGTCCGGAAAGGACACATTCATTACCATATACACATATGGCAGGCTTCTAGGGTTTAGCCATTACAATCTCGTGGTAGATCAACTCTTGTAATACTCATATTCATCAAGATCAATCAAGCAGGAAGTAGGGTATTACCTCCATAGAGAGGGCCCGAACCTGGGTAAACATTGTGTCCCCCGTCTCCTGTTACCATCAATCCTAGACGCACAGTTCGGGACCCCCTACCCGAGATCCGCCGGTTTTGACACCGACATTGGTGCTTTCATTGAGAGTTCCACTGTGCTGTCGTCAAAAGGTTTGATGGCCTCTTCAATCGTCGATGATGACGTTGTCCAAGGAGAAACCTTTCTCCCCGGACAGATCTTCGTGTTCGGCGGCTTCGTACTGCGGGCCAACTCGATTGGACATCTGGAGCAGATCGACAGCTACACCCCTGGCCATCAGATCAGATTCGGAAGCTTGAACTACGTTGCGGACATCCGTGGAGACTTGATCTTTGACGGATTCGAGACCGCGGCAATCGCTCCCCGCCGCCCAGATGGACATGGCTTAAACCTGTCACCGGGCTGCATCCAGGAGATAGCTCCTGCAGCAACTCTGGCCTTAGATCCGGAGCAGATCAAGTCCCCCAAAGATGGGATGCTCAACCCCATCGCGGGGGCTACCGATTCTGCGGTGTTGGAGCCGCTCGCAGATTCTGCTGCGTACGACATCTTCATCAACGGAACCCCGGACTCTCCTCCGGTATCGAGTTCCGAACCCTGCGAGCCCACGGACACCAAACTCGATCGGTTATCGATCTCCAAGTTCAGTGCCGTAGATGTCTTCCAACACTCGCCCATGGGCGACCAACTAAACTCATTAAAAAACCTATCCCTGGCAGATGGCTCGTCGCCGAACTATGTTCGGTTCGAACTTACGGCGGATGATGGAGAAATTTGCTTCCCACCCGCCACCCACTTTATAGCCACCGTCGAGGACCCAACCAACACGCCTGACCCCGGCTCCGAAGACATCGGCGGTATGGACGACCATGAGGGGCAGGGCTAGAGCCTCCTACGCGCTAGACACGGGATGACCACTTCCTGGTATGACGTGTGTATGATAGACACACCCGACGACGCTCTCGACGATGACCAGGAGGATCCAGTCGAGAATAAACCTCCTGGTACACAGTCCCAACATCAGCGCCCACGGCGCCGCTCCAAGCCACATCGCCCAAGAGAAAACACTGCTAGGACCAGAAAAGATAAAACTCCGGACAATGAAGACCCTGTTGAGGTAGAATCCGAACAGGAGGAACAGGAAAACGGGCAAGACAACCCTGATGAACAGGCCACATATGGAGACTCGGAGGAGAGCAATTATCTCCCACCCTCCGAGGAAGAGGAGATCCTCGACAACGAGGATTTTATCATGCCTAAGGAACCTCACGAGCAGGAGCGCTTCAAACGCCGGCTAATAGCCACTGCAAGGAGCCTAAGGAAGAAGCAGCTGCAACTTCAATCAAGCCAAGATTTACTCAATGATAAATGGACCGAGGTCTTGGCCGCCGAGGAATACGGCCTTAGCAGCCCAGACAAAATCCACCCAAAGGGTAGGTGGCTCCCTCAATACGATGGCAGGGCGCTGGAGCCCACACCACCATCGAACAATGCGGCGGGCCGGCCACAGTTCGGTCCAGACAAAGCAGCAGCCCAAACAGAGCAACATACCAACCCATCCGGCCATCAAATCAAGAGTAAAACAGCTCGAGGGAACACCTACGACATCAACCGAGACCCAGAGGATAGAGCAGGGCGCACAAGATCGATGTACAGATCACAGAGATACACCCCGACCGACTATGATGGTCACCCATTCGGACACTACAGAGCCAACCACGCCCGGTCCGAACTCCGTAAGCGGAGTCCGCCGGAGGTGTTTCACAGTGTGGCCCAACATAGAGGAGCCGCACACCCTCTCTGCTTCACCGACGAGGTAATGGAGCATGAATTCCCAGACGGGTTCAAACCCATTAACATCGAATCATACGACGGAACAACAGATCCCGCGGTATGTATCGAGGATTACCTCCTCCATATTCACATGGCTCGCAGAGACGACCTTCATGCCATCAAACACATACCTCTCAAGCTTAAGGGGCCAGCTCGCTACTGGCTAAACAGTTTACCAGAAAATTCTATTGGTAGCTGGGAAGACTTGGAAGACGCCTTTCGAGACAACTTCCAAGGAACATATGTCCGGCCTCTAGATGCCGATGATTTAAGTCATATTGTCCAGCAGCCCGGCGACTCAGCCAGGGAGCTCTGGACTAGGTTCTTAGTCAAAAAGAACCAAATTGTCGACTGTTCGGACGCAGAAGCCCTCGCAGCCTTCAAACACGGCGTCCGGGATGAATGGCTAGCGCGTCAACTCGGCCAGGAAGGACCCAAGTCCATGACAGCCCTGACCGCTCTAATGACTCGCTTTTGTGCGGGAGAAGACAACTGGCTCGCTCGTAAAAGCAACAACGCCAGCGACCCGAGCACTTCTGAAATTTGAGACGGCAACGGTAAGCCACGACAAACCGAACACAACAGTCGCAGTAATACATGTGACACAGCGGTGAACGCAGGATTTCACAATCCGAAGCCTGGTCAACAGAAGAAGCCACTAAAGGCAAACCAGGATGGACCGTCCACCCTTGACAGGATATTGGACCGACCTTGTCAGATTCACGGTCACCCCGATAGGCCAGCTAATCATACCAACAGAAATTGTTGGGTTCTCAAGTAGGCAGGTAAGCTCAACGCCGATCACAAGGGGAGGAGGCCACCAGGCGATAGAGACGACGGATCGGCTCGCCAGCCGAACACCAGGGGCCAGAAACACTTTCCCTGTGAAGTTCGACCACTCCCAGAACGGAAATAGCAGTTCGGCTTCCGCCACCCACCCATTGTACTGGCAAAGGTCACACCACGCGTACATCACTATGCACTCAAGATACCATGGGCATCGGCGGAAGCACAATATGGACAACCCTGCAAGAAGCCCCGTAACGTTCTTATCCGTCTTTCACATTTTTCTGTATCATTTCTTAAAAATAGGTGACCATCAGGACAGCATCTACATTGGACTCTCTCGAAGTTCGGACCACATACTCACCTACGGGGCCACTCCCGTTAAGGATTCCCCTCCCCGAGGACGGGCGGCGCAGACGCGCGACAGGAGGTCCAAAATAAGTTTTTGTAGACCGCACTCTTTCTTTTGAGCCTGTACCATGCATTTCTCCTCTGCTCCCAACCCCGAGCATGTCAAATAGCTGGGTTGTGGTTTTTTACTCTTTATATATATTTATCATTGGCATATTGCTCCGCTCCCAGTAAACTTTATCCGAACTAATCTTTCATGCTCTTTCTATAAGGACTCCGGCCGTAACGGCTGCCTTACAAGACGCACCTCGGCATAACTTGCCAGGGGCCCGGTATGGGAACAAACGAGTCGCCAGTAAAAGTCCGAACAACTTTATAGCGTACTTCGGCGTCGCAAGTTTGGCCTTATATGCATCAACTCCGAATCAGTCTTTGGTCAATAGTTGGGTTGCCCGGCTCCTGTGCTCGCTACCCTACGTTCCGCTCTATCGGCTAGGGTAGTAAAGGGAGAACTACTGCGATTGTGCCATGGCCTAGACCGGATGAGCACCTCACTAGAGAAAGCTGAAAACTGACTGTCATGATATGACGAGAGCTGGTCAACCACTTGACGACTTATGCGAATCTTTAGTGATTCTCCGTGTCACACGAGGGATCTTTTTTTAGATCAACATATGTAAGGCACTATGCGCCGTATACATACCAGGGGCTATGTCGTAGCCCCACCATAAAACTCCTATGGCTAAGTGAAAGTGTTAACGCCCTCTAGTCCGGTTGCTTGGTTCGCCGCATTATGGACCAAGACGTTGGATAAAGAGTGATTAAATGCTTTTTCCAAACACCCCCGTACTTCCTACGAGGGGGCTGAAGCCGACGATTGGAAAACTTTCAGATTATACTAAAATGGCCACAGAGGAGGAATTTAAGCTTTTGAGCAAAAAAAATAGATTAACTACAAAGTTGTCTGTTACATCATTATATAAATCACTCGAACATTATATCTTTCGAGCATTGACCCTCTATCAAGCGGGCGGCATCTAAGACGTCTTCAAAATAGTGCTCCGGCTCATTACGGTCCTGGCCCTTTGGTGGACTCCTCGCCGCAACATCAATGGCCTTCATCTTTCCCCAAAATGTTTTGACTCAGGCAAAGGCCATCTGTGCACCCTCAATCCAAGCTGACCGCTTCACAGCGTCGATATGTGGCACTACGTCAACAAGCCGCCGCACCAGGCCAAAATAACTACTCGGAATAGGCTCACTTGGCCACAACTGGATTATGACGTTCTTCATGGTGTCGCCAGATATCCTATGAAGCTCGGCCCACTGGGACATCTGCTCATTGAGCAACAGAGGGCGCTTCGACGCGCCGAACTGTGACCAGAAAAGCTTCTCCATTGCATACCCTCTTGTGCATGGTAAAATTGCGCCGCATCGGAAGAACTCTTCGGCAAGTCCAAAAATTCAGCCGGAGAACTCCAGACCTGGTTTAGCTTAGCATAGTTCGGATCGCCAAACTTGGTCTGAAGCAAAAAGGGCTTCCCGGCCGCTATCTCCTTAGCCTGCCGAATCTCTTCACGAGCCGCCCTAGATTCAGACCGAGCTTCACTCGCCTCTCGTACAGCCTTATCAAGCTCAGCCATTTTTGCTTTATTCTCCTTCTCAAGGAATTCACATCGGCTGGCAGTATTCTTCAATTCAAGCGCCAGTGCGGATATTTTCTCCTCTCTTTGGCGCCGAGCTGCTTGTTCGGCTCTTAGATCAGCCGATGCCTTCTCGGCAGCCGCATCACTACGCCGGGCCTGCTCCTTGGCCCGGGCTAGCTCTGCCCGAAGAGCTTCAACGGCGGCAGGACCATCTGCAATCACGCACATTTCATATAAACCCTTTCCGGCATCAGGCCTACATTACAAGCACATTGGTGTATGGAATGCTCGACATATATACCTTGCGAGTCGTCAAGATGCCTGTTGATCAATGCAATGTCATCTTCCGCAATATCCAGCTTTCGCTGCAGTTCGGCCAAACCCGTATTTCAGGTAGGCGCAGGAGGGAGGCAGCCTGTATTCCAAGTTAAATCAAGGTTAGCAACTGGGCATATCTTTTTGATCCTCCGATCACTTCCGTTGGAAGGCAATCCAAGTCTCAGGGGCTACTGCATATACAACAGGTGCATTCTGTCAATATTATTCAATTGGCAGATGTCGGAGTAAATGACTACGGGTAGCCTAACCGACTCCCCCTGGCTCTTCAAAAATTATCAGGCCGATCGAGACTTCAAGCACCCAAAGCACGGGGCCGCCTTCCCTTGGCCGGCCATCTCACAGGCCGACTGCTGGAAGGCGGCCCGACCCTGAAACCCTCCTGAAGAGAGCCAAAAGAAGGCCGACTCCAAGAAGCTGGCCACAAGAAAACCGACTCCCGGCAAGCGGCCCAGATTGCACCCTCTAGGACAGCACCCACATAACGGTGACAAGACCGGGCGTGGCTACAGTAAAGTCTGCCACCCCCGAATCCCGGAGTACGCATGGCCAAAGTGCGCCGTACGGGTCGGCCATCCCCCGTCCGGCGCGGCACTGTAGCCATGTTGACCATGACGCCACCCACGACGGGTTGTCAGTACGGCCTGGGGCTCCTACAGCCAGAGAGACGCTCGAAGGCGGTCAAGCCTCCTTTTAGTCGGCCTGGGGTGTAGCCGGCTACCTCACTCCCTCGAAGTATGTGCATCATTAAGAAGACAAGACGAGGTAAGGCTACAGTGAGAGTCCGCCGGATGGTGGCACTGTAGCCATGCTTACCTCAGCAAAGCCCTCGTCATCAGGGGCGAGGCTACAGTAACCAGCAGCTGGCGGGACCCACCAGTCGGCGGGCCCCAACGGCCGCCGGAGAAGCCGGCGGATACAGACACTGACGTCCTCGACCCGCATCCAGTCGGATTACCATTGTACCCCTGGGGGGTAGGCCTATATAAACCCCCCAGGGCACCCATGCAAAGGGTTGATCTCTTAGAGTTTTAGACACCACCTAGAGAGAAGAGGAGAGCTAGCCTTGCCCTTCTTCCTCCTCTAGCAAAACAGCTCAAGGAGCCACTTGTAGCCAGTTGTGTTGATCTAGTGATCATGCGGAGACCCCGCAGAGCAGGACTAGGGTGTTATCTCCACGGAGAGCCCCGAACCTGGGTAAGATTCGCCGGCGTGCATGTCTTCGCCTTATCCCGTTTCCAGGCACCGGCAATGTTTTACTGACTCCCACAATGATAAGCCACCCGTTGGCATATGTCGCACCTACCACCCGACATTTGGCGCCCACCGTGGGGCCAGGTGCACCGTCGTCCGGAGACCTGTTCTGGACGAGAACCTATTTCCTTCCCAGCGAGCGTAGCCAGCCCGGCACGCCCGATGGCACTTGCCCCGAAGCGCTTCAAGGCGCCGACGACGCCTGCGTAGCGAGCTGCCTCGCCAATCTTCTTGGCAAGGCTCGCATCTCCGACGAGCCTGCGTCCGACGCGGACACAGACTGCCCCGAGAGCCGCCTCGTCATCCTCCTCGACCAGCTTCACGTCTCCAGCGAGCCTGCTGTGGATTTGGAGTCGGTCGGCTCCACCGACCCGATGCTTGTCGACTCCGACACGGCATCGCTTGACGCCTTCCCCACCAATGTTGGTGATCATCGACGACCCTCTCCCTCGAGCTGACAGTGGCGGCAGCACTATCACTGAGGTGCTGGTCATCAGCCATGGCGCCGCCTCAGGCGAGAACGCCCACGACGCCCTACAAGCAGCGCTACACGACCTGTCCACCCCCATCCCGGCCGACGCCGACGCCGAGACACTGGAGGCACGCCGCCTCGCCCTCATCGCGGAGGGCCAGAAGATAGCATCCATGAGACGCCTCACTGAGGCTCACCAGCGCGAAGTCGACCGCGCCGCCTTTGGTACGCCGCCTCCTGGCGGGCCGAGCCGAGCCGGCATCGTCAAGAAGCGCGGCGCGGCCATCGCTAGCATGCGTGCCGCTCAGGCGGCCGTAGATGAGCTGAACGGGCTGGGGGCCGACGAGCTCCCCTACATGACTAGACGCATCCAGCAGGTGATCGACGCGGCCGCAGAGCGGCATGAAGCCGGCACCCACGCTGAAAGTCCTCCCCCGCGCCGAGAGCACGACGCGACATCCCAGACGCCGACTGCAAGCGGCGCCCGCGCAAGAAAAGATAAGGAGTCGGCTGCTAGCCGCAGTCTGACTCGGCTCACCATTGAGCGTGACGCAAAAGGCCGCCCCCGAGCTGTGGAACGACAAGGCAATCCGCCTCCTCCCCCGCCACGTGGGGAGAGATATCCCACCCCGCCGCCTGTCACGCATCCGACTGTCGACGACCGACTAGGCAACCGCGAAGGAGTCGGCGATAATGACGCCCGCCATCGGATCGACCGCCAAGCGCGATCCCTGGCGCTAGAAGAAGAAGATGATGTCGACCCGCCTTGCTTTGGCCCCCGCATCCGCGACGAGCCCTTCCCCAAAATGTTTTCACTCCCAAGAGACACGCCAAAATACAACGGCTCCGTGAAGCCGGAAGACTGGTTGATCGACTACTCCACCGCAGTCAGCATAGCAAACGGCAATAGGCGCGTTGCCGTGAAGTACGTCCCGCTCATGCTTCAAGGCACGGCACGCACCTGGTTGAACAGCCTCAAGCCCTACAGCGTCAACAGCTGGCTAGACTTCACGGAAGTCTTCATCCGCAACTTCACCAGCACATACAAGCGGCCTCCCAAGCCCCGCCAGCTTTCCTTGTGCGTCCAAGGGCCTAGCGAATCAACTCGCGACTACCTCACGCGTTGGGCCGAGCTCCGCAACTCCTGCGAAGGGGTGCACGAGGTTCAGGCCATAGAGTACTTCACCGCCGGGTGCCGAGAGGGCACCCTCCTCAAGCACTGACTCCTCTGCGATGAGCCGACTACCCTCGACGAGCTGCTGATCATACCAGACAAGTACGCCACGGCCGACTCTTCAATGAAGACTGAGCTTTGAGTGGATGCCTCTGGAAAGGTGCTCGTTCCGGCTCCCAAGACACTGGCTGGTGATTCCAATCGACGCCCGCACCCGAACGACCACAAGCGCAAGGCCCCTGTGCCGCCTTCCAGCAGTCGTCAAGTAGCCACAGTGGAAGACGAACAACCTGAAGAGCGGCCCGTGCCCAAGAAGCAGAAGGGCGGCAGGCCGGCTTGGCAGCCGGCTTTCTCCTACGAGCAAACCCTTGATGCCCCCTGCAAGTTCCACAGCGGCGCGAAGCCGTCCAACCATACAACTCGGAAGTGTCATTGGCTCACGCGAATCTCCAAAGGCGAGGGACTGGTGCCACCTCCACCTGCTGGCCAGCCGCATCCAGCCCCTCAGCGCCGGCTGCTCGACCCGCAGTCTGAGCCATTCAAGATGAGTACCCGAACGAGCATGCCGCCTACGTCGTCTTCACAAGCCAAGCTGAAGACAGACGCAGTCGGCGCCGACAATAGCAAGAAGTCAACGCGGTGGCCTCCAACAACCCAGAGTTTATGCATTGGTCTGAGAAGCCTATCAGCTGGAGCCGGGCCGATCACCCAGAGGTGATGCCGTCTCCCGGCTCTTATGTGTTGGTTTGGACGCCAGCCTCGCGACAGAAAGGCGAGCTGCCTGTTTCTCCCAAGTACTGATTGACGGAGGGAGCAACATAAACATACTGTACCGTGACACCATGGAGAAGCTGAACATCAAGACGAAGCAACTCATGCCAAGCTGGACTGTGTTCCATGGCATCGTACCCGACCTGTCTTGCTCACCAATCGGCAAGATCAAGATAGATGTTCTCTTCGGAGACAAGGATCACTTCCGCCGAGAAGCAATCTGGTTTGAAGTGGTGGATCTAGAGAGCCCTTACCACGCGTTGCTTGGCCGACCTGCCTTGGCCAAATTCATGGCTGTGCCCCACTACGCCTACCTCAAGATGAAGATGCCTAGTTCGAAGGGAATCATCACCATAGCCGGAGACTACAAGAAATCCTCCGAGTGTGCTGCGGCCAGCAGCCGGCTGGCCGAGTCCCTCGTGATTGCCGAAGAAAAGAAGATGCTGGACTGAGTCGTGGCCATGGCCGGCAAGCAGCCGGGCCTGTCCCCTGACCCCAAGGAGTATGATGCTCAAGGCTCCTTCCAGCCGTCCAAGGAAACAAAGAAGATACTTCTGGACCCAGAGAACCCGGAGAGGTTTGCCGTCATAGGTGCGAACCTTGACAGCAAATAGGAAGGCAAGCTCATCGATTTCCTCCGTGAGAATCGGGACATCTTTGCATGGTCCCCAAAGGACATGCCGGGTGTTCTGAAGGATTTTGCCGAGCACAAGCTACACGTCCGAGCGGACGCAAAACCCCTCCGCCGACTGTCGGAGGAGAAGAGAAGGATTGTAGGAGAAGAGATAGCCCGGCTTCTGGCAGCCGGCTTCATTATGGAGGTGTTTTTTCCAGAATGGCTTGCCAACCCAGTCCTTGTATTGAAGAAAAACAATAAGTGGCGCATGTGTATAGATTACACCAGCCTCAACAAAGCCTGCCCCAAAGATCCGTTTGCCTTACCTCGAATCGATCAAGTGATAGACTCCACAGCCGGATGCGAGCTGCTGAGTTTTTTGGATGCTTACTCAGGCTACCATCAGATCAAGTTGGATCCAGCCGACCGCCTGAAGACCGCCTTCATCACACCATTCGGAGCTTTCTGCTACCTGGCTATGACATTCGGCTTGAGAAATGCCGGTGCCACTTTTCAGCGTTGCATGCATAAATGCCTCCTCAAGCAACTCGGCAGAAATGCCCACGTCTATGTAGACGATATTGTGGTGAAGACGGAGAAGCGCGGCACCCTGCTGGAAGACCTCAGAGAAACATTCGACAACCTGCGCCGGTTTCAGATCAAGCTCAACCCTGAGAAATGCATGTTCGGAGTACCAGCCGGCCAGCTTCTAGGCTTCTTGGTCTCCGAACGCAGCATCGAGTGCAACCCAGTGAAGATCAAGGCCATAGAGAGAATGTAGATTCCTACCAAGCTGCGAGACGTCCAAAAGTTTACCGGGTGCCTAGCCTCCTTGAACCGCTTCATCAGCCGGCTGGGAGAAAAGGCTCTCCCGCTGTACCGACTCATGAAAAAGTCCACCCACTTCGAGTGGAACGACCAAGCAGACCAAGCTTTTCACGAGTTGAAGAAGATGTTGACCACGCCACCTGTCTTGGCGGCGCCGACTGAGAAAGAGCCCATGCTCCTTTACATTGCCGCGACTAGCCGAGTGGTCAACATAGTTATTGTGGTCCAACGCCCAGAAGAAGGCCGAGGTCAGTTAGTCCAGAGGCCGGTGTATTATTTGAGCGAAGTACTGTCCACCTCGAAGCAAAAATACCCACACTACCAGAAGATGTGCTATGGAGTGTACTTCGCCGCCAAGAAGCTGAAGCCCTACTTTCAAGAGCACCCCATCACGGCCGTATGTACTGCCCCGCTTGCCAAGATCATAGGCAGCCGGGATGCATCCGGCCGGGTGGCCAAGTGGGCCATTGCGCTGGCTCCTTACACGATCTTCTACCAGCCTCGCACCGCCATCAAGTCCCAAGCATTGGCCGACTTCCTTGTCGACTGGGCCGAGACCCAGTACCTATCGCCGGCTCCCGACTCCACTCATTGGCGAATGCACTTCGATGGATCCAAGATGCGTACCGGCTTGGGAGCCGGCATCGTCCTCACCTCTCCCAAGGGCGACAAACTCAGATACACATTGCAAAATCATTTTGCCACCTCCAGCAACGTGGCCGAGTACGAGGCGCTCATACATGGGCTCCGGCTAGCCAAAGAGCTCGGCATCCGCCGGATCCTGTGCTATGGCAACTCGGATTTGGTAGTCCAACAATCATCTGGCGACTGGGACGCCAAGGATGCAAACATGGCGAACTACCGATTCCTCGTTCAGCAAATCAGCAGATACTTTGAAGGATGCGAGTTCCTCCACGTGCCACAGGCCGACAACGAGCAAGCAGATGCCCTGGCATGAATCGGTTCCACCCGACAAGCTATCCCAACCGGCGTCTCTCTGCAATGCCTCCTCAAGCCATTTGTCAAGCCGTCTCCAGAATCAGACTCCATCTTCGTACCGCCTGACCCTGATGCAGTCGGATCCGACTTGGGGAACCCAGCAGGCGGCTCGGGGACTTCAACAAGTGGCCCGGGGACTGCCGTAGTCGCACCCGGCCCGGGGACTGCAGCAGTCGGCCCGGGGACTGCAACGACACAGCAGGCGGCGGCCGACTCCAACTCTTCACCACCCAACCCACCCACCCTGGTCGCAGTAGCCGTATTGGCAATAGAAGAAGTCGCAGCTCCATCATGGGCCCAACCCATCCTCAACATCCTGGTAAACAGAGAGATGCCGATTGACGAGATCTCGGCAAGACAAGTTCAATGCCGAGCCGGAGCATACACAATAGTAAATAGAGAACTCGTTAGGCGCAGCGTCACTGGAGTTTTCCAGCGCTGCGTCGAGCCAGAGAAGGGCATAGCAGTCCTCAAGGACATCCACCAAGGCGAATGCGGCCACCACGCGGCCTCAAGATCACTCGTCGCCAAAGCTTTCCGCCATGGGTTCTTCTGGCCGACTGCTTTGGACGACGCCAAGGAATTAGTCAAATACTACAAAGGGTGCCAACTCTTCAGCTCCAAGAAACACCTGCCGGCTTCTGTACTCAAGACCATCCCCCTCACATAGCCCTTTGCCGTCTGGGGGCTGGATATGTGGGCCCATTCAAGACGGCGCGCGGCAGCATGACACATCTGCTTGTCGCCGTGGACAAATTCACCAAGTGGATTGAAGCGAAGCCAATCAAGAAACTGAACGGGACGACTGCCGTGACATTCATCGCAGATATCACAACCTGGTATGGCATACCACACAGCATCATCACCGACAATGGCACGAATTTTGCCAAAGGAGCACTGGCACGTTTCTGTGCGACACAGGGCATCCGGCTGGACTTAGCGTCCGTAGCCCACCCGCAGTCAAATGGCCAAGTCGAGCGAGCAAACGGCCTCATCCTCTCCGGCATCAAGCCCCGACTGGTCGTACCACTGGAGCGTTCGGCTGGCTGCTGGCTCGACGGGCTACCTGCCGTCGTCCTCTGGAGTCTGCGTACCACCCCGAACAAGTCAACCGGCTTCACCCCTTTCTTCCTTGTATATGGTGTCGAGGCCGTCATCCCAACTGACATTGAGTTCGACTCACCTCAGGTCACCATGTACATGGAGGCGGAGGCCAAGGAAGCGCGAGAGGACGGCGTTGACCTGCTGGAAGAGGGCCGGCTGTTAGCACTCAGCCGGTCCGCCATCTACCAGCAGGGTCTCCGCTGTTACCACAACCGGAAGGTCAAGCCAAGATCCTTCCAAGAGGGCGATCTTGTGCTCCGGCTGATCCAGCGAACAGCAGGTCAGCACAAGCTCTCGGCCCCTTGGGAAGGCCCCTTCGTCATCAGCAAGGCCCTAGGCAACGACTCCTACTACCTGATCGACGCACAGAAGCCGAAGGCACGCAAGAGAGATGATTCCGGCAAGGAGTCGGAACGACCATGGAACGCCAATCTCCTCCGAAGATTTTACAGCTAAATGCAGTATGTACCACGCTACCTTTTGTATTAAGTACAAGACAACGGCCCCCCCGAGGAGCACTCGGGGACTACCCTCTTTTATCTATGTATGATGAGTGTCATACCTATGAATGTATTACTACATTTGTTTTCCTGTCCGGCACCGGGTTCGATCAGTCGGCCCGGGGACTTGCCGCCTTGAGTTATATTAAAGTTCTACCTGTAGTCGGACAAGTAGTGTGCCGGCACCCAAGCCCTCTCTTGTTGAAAGTCGCAGCTCAAAGAATCGACTATCCGACTGGCAAGAGCCAAAGGCAGGAAAGTATGCCCACACGAAAAACGGCTAAGGACTAACGAACTTATATAACACAAGCCGGCCTCCCACCCCGCAAACCGGCTGTCAGAACAGCCGGCTGGCCGGCTTCCGATTCACCTTGCTACAATCTAAAAAAGCTAGAGTACTTGCCCTCCCAAATGGCCAAGCCCTTCCCCAGCCACAGACTGTAGAGCAGCTGTCCAGCTGGGAAGGCGGCGACCAAGGAGGGCGGCAAAGGAAACAACCAAAGGATGAAAAGCAAATACAATCGGAAGCCAAGCACATGCATGATTATATTACACAAAAGGCCTTCGAAAGACCGGCATTCAACATAGTTTGAATACACCCCCAGTGGGTGGAACTGCGCAAATTTAACAAATATTGTTCAAAGAGCAATAAACAGGAAAGCAAAGACGGCGGATCAGGCCAAAGGTGCAACAGGCGAGCTGGGCAGGTCAGTGGAGACGGCAGTGCTGGCTAGAGGAGTGGCCGGCTAGCGAGTCTCGGCTTGATCATCACCGGCTGCAGGCGGCGCGCTCGCACGCGCCTCGTTGCTGGAGGCACGATCAAGCTGAGGCTGGCCGGTCGCTCCATCGTCTGGCACGGCGTCTTCACCATCCGCTCCCTCCTCTTCGCCCTCATCACTGGAGTCGATCTCCTCCGCCGAGTCTTCACCATCCGCTGGGTTCAACCCAAACCACTCCTCCGGCTGAGCAACGCCGTCATCATTCACCTCAGGGGCAAAGGCACTGGTGTCGGTGTAGTCGGCGATCGCCGAGGCACGCTGGATGATAGCCGGCCGCACCGCCTCCAGCTCTTCGTTGGCCTCCTGCCGCCAGGTGGTCAGCTGGCCAAATCCAGCCCAGGATACCAAGCTCGAACGAACTCCAGTGCCCGCTGGCGCCTGACCGAGCTGCAGAAGCCTTCCAGGCCTCGAAGTGGCCAACCGCTACCTCCACCCAGTCGGCAGTCCGACTGGGGGTACGGGAAATCACCTCGCCGGGCCAGAGGGTGACCAGCATTTGCGCCCCAACGCGCTGAAGATGGCAGAGCATGTGTTGAGCCGGCTGGAGGCGGGCTTGGATCGCCAGAAGCTGCTCCTCATGCGACCGGCGAGCATCTGGCGCAATCTCAGCTCCAGCCTGCCTTTGCATGTCGCGGAGGACCTCGATGACTTGGTTGGCGGCAACAGAGTAACCAGGGAAGTACTCTGCACAAGAGAAGAAAGGAAGAAGACACAAGGTCAGAAAATGGACCAAATGGTAGGCGGCAAGCAAAGGGACGAAGAAGAAGGCGGCCTACCGTCAACCAAATCTTCGATCCGGCCGTAGCCGTCGCTTAGCGCTTGCCTTGCCTCAGCCCAGCTCGCCGCCTCGGTCTCGTATTCGGCTTGAAGGGCGGCCTCGCAGTCCTGTGCCGCCTTCAGGGCCGCCTTATGGCTCTCCTCCTAGTCGGCCAGCTCCTTGACCAAGCAGTCACGCTCCTGAGTCAAGGCATTGCACTCGGCTTCCTTGGCGCGAAGGGCAGTCTGGGCCCCACCCAACTGCTCCCTCAGGTCAGCATTGGCCTCTGCAGATATGGTAAAAAAAGAAAAAAAGGGGGCAATAAGAAAGAAGTCGCCGGGAAGATACGGCCCGACTGCTCAGCAGTCGGCCCGAATCTCGGAGACTACACCCAGTGGGTGCGCTGATGCGCCCCCACGTGAGATAAAAGACGAAGCACTTACTCCGGCTCTCGGTCAGATCAATGGTCTTCTGATTCAGCTCCCGGACCTGGGAGTTGAAGGTAGCCGCACGAAGGTTGTGATAGTCCTGCAAATAGGACAGAGGAGCAAATAAGAGCAAGATAGCAACCAAAGTCTACTAAGAAGTTCCAAGCCGCCTGCTTAGCAGCCGACTCGGAACTCGGGGACTACACCCAGTGGGTGCACTGACGCACCCCCACGGAAGAAATCAAGAACAAGAAACAAAAAAAGCGGGAAGACTCACCCGAATGGCCGTCCGCGTCGCGAGGAACTCTTGATTATACTGTTTCAGCACGGTGGCTTGGGATTGAAGCCGGTTCCGGACTTCTTGCGCCGCCATGTTCAACACGGCCGTCCCACCACCCGGCGTCCATCCCGGCGAGCTAGCGCTGGCCGCCTCCAGATCCTGGGCCGACGAGCCAGAGCTCATGGCCTTCTGCGGGCCCGGCACCGAAGTCGCCTTCCCGGCGCGCTGGCGCGATGGCGACCGAACCACAAGATCTGTCCTCGCAGCCGGCTCGCCTCCAGCCGGTTGCACGGGCGGCTCGCTGGGCCGGCTGCCTTGGTCCGCCCCAGTTGGCGACGGTGGTGCCACCTCCCTCTCTGGGACGACAACGTCGCCCTCCTCCCTCTCCACCGCTAGCTGGTCGCCACCGGCTTCCTCCGGCGGGGGCACCGGGACCTCGGGCTCCACAACGCGAAGGGGGATGACAAGCAGCGAAGGCTGGTTACGCAGGGCCTCCGCCGCCCTCTCTGCGGCAGCAGCCTCCGCCTGAGCCTTGGCTGCCGCATCGGCTTGTGCCTCCGCCATGGCAGCAGCCGCCCTCAGCTCCTCCGCCTCCCGCTCCTCCCGCGCCTCCCGTGCGTTCCGCTCCGTCGCCGCTTGAAGCTCGGCACGGGGGTCCATGCGGCGGGCGCTTCCAGATCCACCCGCCGCTCCAACCACGGAGGCGGCAGCGGTCCGCTCAAGAGAAAGCGGAGCCCTGTATTTTTTAAGTCAAGACAAGGACTCAGAAGAATATCAACGAAAAAGAAGAAGGAATACGTGAGAGAATTGACACTTACGCCGAAACCACTTGTGGCTGCTTCACCACCTTGCGGAAGCGGGCAGCCTTCGCGGCCACCTCGTCCCGCCTAGTCGCCACCGCCGCGCTCTTGGGCTTCTTCGGCCGACTGCCGAATAGGCTCGGCGCGTCTTCTGCGTGCCGCCTCGGCCAGTCGGTGCGCCAGATGAGCCCGAGCCGTGCTGATCAGACGCCGGCTGGCGGCGCGGGACGACCTCCACCTCGTCATCATCCGACCAGTCGTCGAAGCTGGCTCCAAGCCCAAAGCCGCCTGCCTTGCAGCCTCCCCCCTCGATGTCGTCGTCCAGAGCGGCCGCCCCCAAGTCGGGGTCATCTGAGTCGTGCGCCGTCCGGTCGGGGAGATATTGGCGCTCCACCCCCGCTGCCCCGGCTGCCAGTCGAAGGAGGGGGCTCTGTCAAGACAAGCAGACTGGTCAGAGTCGGCCAAGAGAAACTCGGTGACAAAAGTAAAGAAGAGAAGAAAAAGAAAGTTTACCATAGGCGGCGGATTGGCACGGGAGTACGGCTCCTTGCCAAATCGCCACTCGTCGGCGAGCTTGCAGTTCGCAAGGTAGTTCACCATCAGAGCTACCTCCGCATGAGGCATCTCCTTGGTGCACATCCGACTCGGATCGAGTTAGCCGCTCATTTGACAAATCATATGAGGGCGGCCTTGGAGCGGGAGCACCCGGCGTGCCACGAAGGCGGCCAGCAGGTCGGGCCCGGTCAGGCCCTCCGACTGGATCATTACCCAAAGTCGCGCGACGGCAGCTGCTCCTGCCGGCGACAGTGTTCTGGCCCGATAGGACTATTGGGGCCGCCTCCCAGCCGGCGGGCCGGCTGCATAAGCCGGCAAGTTGACGAAGTCGCCTTGCGGAGCGATGTTCTTCACATAGAAGTAGGATTTTTCCAGCGCTTCACCGACTGGATCAGCGTGATGGGAGGAAAGGGGTTGTCGGCTACCGGCCTCCGCATCATGATGAAGGCGCCGCTCTGAGCCGGCACGCCCCTCATAGCGGTACCGAGCTTGGACTGGAAGAATTCCCCCCAGAGCTCGAGGGTGGGAAGGACGCCGAGGAAGCCCTCGCACAAGGTGACGAAGGCGGACAGCAGCACCACCGTGTTTGGAGTGAGGTCGTGCGGCTGGAGCTGGTAGAATTCGAGGAAGGAGCGGAAGAAGCCGCTCGCAGGCAGGCCAAGGCCGCGCAGGAAGTGCGAGCGGAAGATCACCCGCTCGCCCTCCTCCGGCGCCGGCGAGATCTCCCGCACCGGCGCAAGACGGACCCGCACATGCTCCTTGCCGGGCAACCGCCGCGTCTTGCGGAGGAAGTCGATGTGGTCCTCGTGGACGTTGGAGCCGTCCCAGTCTTCGCCGCGCGACATGAGGGCAAGAAGCCGATGAAAAAAGGCGTGGCCACGCCGAAAGCACGGCCCCGCGGCGGTGAAGCTGCGGGGTAGTGAAAAGACTGGAGGGACGGTGCGGCAGCGAGGGGCTACGGCGATGAAGAAGAAGAAAAAGGAGATGGCGGAGCGAGGGCGAGCGTGCGAGCGTCTGCTGCTCCACCTCCTGCCCCTATTTATAGCCTCGTGCGGCGAAGCCGAGGAGGCGAGACGTGGGGGGCGTGGGATTAGCTGCGCCCACTCCCCCACGTCCCGCGATTATTGCGCCCTAACGGCGTGCGGAAACTGCCGTTGGAAGGCGAATGGCCCGTTTTGGGCCACAGAAGATCCAACCACGTGGTGCGCGGGCGGCAAGCGGCCGGCCCGCAACCAGGCGCGCGCGCTAGCTGATTCCCGCCTTCAGATTCCGAGGCCTCACCAAGACGGCGCACCTGATCAAAGCCGGCTCCTAGATGCTGGCTCCTCAAGATAGGAAGCTGATTAAGCTTCTCGTCCTCCTTTCAGCCGCGAAGCCCAACTAGCTTTGGGGACTACTGTCGGAGTAAATGACCACGGGTAGCCTAACCGACTCCCCCTGGCTCTTCAAAAATTATCAGGCCGATCGAGCCTTCTAGCACCCAAAGCACGGGGCCGCCTTCCCCTGGCCGGCCATCTCACAGGCCGACTGCTGGAAGGTGGCCCGACCCTGAAACCCTCCTGAAGAGAGCCAAAAGAAGGCCGACTCCAAGAAGCCGGCCACAAGAAGGCCGACTCCAAGAAGCAGGCCACAAGAAGGCCGACTCCAAGAAGCCGGCCACAAGAAGACCGACTCCCGGCAAGCGGCCAAGATTGCACCCTCCAGGACATCACCCACATAACGGTGACAAGACCGGGCGTGGCTACAGTAAAGTCTGCCACCCCCGAATCCCGGAGCACGCATGGCCACAGTGCGCCGTACGGGTCGGCCATCCCCCGTCCGGCGCGGCATTGTGGCCATGTTGACCATGACGCCACCCACGACGGGTTGTCAGTACGACCCGCGGGCGGCGGGCCCCTATAGCCAGAGAGATGCTCGAAGGCGTTCAAGCCTCCTTTTAGTCGGCCTGGGGTGTAGCCGGCTCCCAATAGCCGGCTACCTCACTCCCTCGAAGTATGTGCATCATTAAGAAGACAAGACGAGGTAGGGCTACAGTGAGAGTCCGCCGGACGGCGACACTGTAGCCATGCTTACCTCAGCAAAGCCCTCGTCATCAGGGGTGAGGCTACAGTAACCAGCAGCCAGCGGGACCCACCAGTCGGCGGAGAAGCCGGCGGATACAGACACTGACGTCCTGGACCCGCATCCAGCCGGATTACCATTGTACCCCTGGGGGGTAGGCCTATATAAACCCCCCAGGGCACCCATGCAAAGGGTTGATCTCTTAGAGTTTTAGACACCACGTAGAGAGAAGAGGAGAGCTAGCCTTGCCCTTCTTCCTCCTCTAGCAAAACAGCTCAAGGAGCCACTTGTAGCCACTTGTGTTGATGTAGTGATCGTGCGGAGACCCCGCAGAGCAGGACTAGGGGTGTTATCTCCACGGAGAGCCCCGAACCTGGGTAAGATTCGCCGGCGTGCATGTCTTCGCCTTATCCCGTTTCCAGGCACCGGTGATGTCTTACTGGCTCCCACAATGATAAGCCACCCGTTGGCATATGTCGCACCTACCACCCGACAGCAAAACTATATCACAAACCTCAAAACCCCTTAGGAGGCTCGTGAGGGCCTCATTCAAGACGCTCTTCGCGGATAGAACCTTTTCGACCACCGTAACCATCAAGGCACGGTGTTCCTCCGAAACGGACGCTTGTCGCAGCATGTCCGTCAGCATTTCCGGTGCTTCTGGGTCTTCGAAAGCCGCTGCCGGAGTACGGTATTCCTTTAAAGGAATCCGCCCACTCACCCCCGGGATCGTCTCTGGCTCTAAACCGGATAGGGCGGGGCCGCCATGCTTGATTCCCGAACCCTGAGTGACAGAGGCACCACCTTCGGGTAATGCCCTCTTCGTTTCCTGCACTGCTTGTCGACCAGGAGGAGCCCCCCGGGACGATACCTTAGAATCATCCGCCCTGTTGGGCGAGGGGGCCGGAGAAGGCATGTCACTCTCCATCATCTCTGGAAGAAGGTCTCCCAAGGAGGACGACGATTGGGAAACCCCAGGCGTTAACCTGTGAGGACATACGAATGTCGGAAGGTTACTTCAGTAATAAGAAAGGAAGGAGGTATGGTTTAAGTACCCTGCTGCACTTACGGTTTGGCCAGAGGTTTATCCTCATCATAAAGCTCCAAGTCAACATCACTTGCCCGGCCCAAGCCGCCCGTCGATGGCGTTTTCCCTTTCTTGGAAGGTTTCCCCTCCTGACCTTCAGAAGCGGTCCTTTTCTTGCCATGGAAGGCCTCCTCTGCACCTTTGCCCTCGGGCAAGAGGGTTTAGGTTTCACCGAACACAACGTCTGATTTATCCTTGGGGCAGAGACCACCTTCGGCCTCCCTGTTCCCGCCCTCCTCCGCAGACACCTGGTACGGTGTCGGAGTCAGCATCCTCGTTAGTAGGGCGTTCGCAGAGTCTTCGGGAAGGGGCGTCGGACACAAGATCAACACTGCTTTATTTATCCAGTCCTGTGAAGGGACGAATTGTTTGATATCTTACCAAGGGATACTCGAATAAAGGGTGTGCGGAGATCGAATACTTACCGCGGTGTCCGGATGATTGTAGTCAAGGCCAACATCTTCGGTGGTGTCCGGCCATTGGTCTCGTTCCCCGAAATATAATTTCCACATTCCCTCGTGCGTAGTGCTGAGGAAGTGCTGAAGAGTCCGCCGTCCTTCGGGATTAAACTCCCACATACGGAGAGGCCACCGCTGACATGGCAGGGTCCGGCGGACTAGCATTACTTGAACGACGTTCACAAGACCGATGCCCTTCTCGGTAAGGCTTCGGACGCGACCTTGTAGGGTCTGCACTTCATTGACAGATCCCCAGTCCAGTCCCTTATTGATCCATGAAGCAAGCTGAATTGGAGGGCCGGGTCGGCACGCAGGCGTAGCCGCCCACTTGGAGCCCCGCGGCTCGTTGATGTAAAACCACCCCTGCTGCCATAGGCCGGAAGACTTGGCGAAAGATCCGTCAAACCAAACCGCGCTGGCGAGCTTGCCTATTGTGACGCTGCCGCACTCTGCCTGCTCCTCCTCTGTCACCTGTGGCCTCACGTCAAAGGTCTTGAGCCACAAACCAAAGTGCGGAGGAGTCCGGAGGAAGGCCTCACATGTGACGATAAATGTCGAGATGTGGATAATAGAGTCCGGGGCCAGATCGTGAAAGTCTAAGCCCATAGTAAAACATGAGCCCCCGGACGAAGGGGTTAAGCGCGAACCCCAACCCATGGAGGAAGTGGGACACAAACACTACCCTCTCGCTGGATTTGGGGGTAGGAACGACCTGCCCCTGTGCAGGGAGCCGATGGAGAATTTCCAGGGTCAGATACCTCGCTGCGCGGAGCTTCGCAATATCCTCCTCTGTGACAGAAGAAGCCACCCACCATTCTGGATGGCTGGATCCGGACATGATTGGGGATGGTGGCGATGAGAACCCGAGGGTTGGAACTTGGGGTGGCTAGGGTTGAGGAAGAACTGAGCGCAGAGGAAGAAGACGAGTCTGGGACCCTATATAAAGGCCCCAAGTACTAAGCGTATCCACCTGGGTCTCGAAACTTACCAATCTCCAGAGAGTTGTACCCGGGGGACGGTTGGGTTACCCACGCCTGCAGTAATGAAAATCCCGTGAAAAAGGGGAACACGATCTCTGCCTTGGCAAGACAAGCCAGTAAAACCGCGTCCCGAGACGTGGGGCGACGCGCCAGCGAACGGTTGGAAATAGTGACCGGCCAGGTGTGATGTCATAAACAGTTACCAATAAATTAGGCTCGTATATTTTCTGCAACTATATATATGGGTCCGGATACATCTACTACATCCGGAGACTATCTTGGAGTTTGAAGAAAGGGGAACCCGCCTTGCAATGCCGAAGACAATCTGCGCGCCGGACTCCTCGTCATTGAAGCCAGGTTCAGGGGCTACTGAGGGAGTCCTGGACTAAGGGGTCCTCGGGCGTCCGGCCTGTTATCCATGGGCCGGGCTAACGGGCTGTGAAGATATGAAGACCGAAGACTGCACCGTGTCCGGATTGGATTCTCCTTGGCGTGGAAGGCAAGCTTGGCGACCAATTATGAAGATTCCTTCTTATGTAACCGACTCCATGTAAACCCTAGATCCCCCCCCGGTGTCTATATAAACCGGAGGGGTTAGTCCGGAAAGGACACATTCATTACCATATACACATAGGCTAGGCTTCTAGGGTTTAGCCATTACAATCTCGTGGTAGATCAACTCTTGCAATACTCATATTCATCAAGATCAATCAAATAGGAAGTAGGGTATTACCTCCATAGAGAGGGCCCGAACCTGGGTAAACATCGTGTCCCCCGTCTCCTGTTACCATCGATCCTAGACGCACAGTTCGGGACCCCCTACCCGAGATCCGCCGGTTTTGACACCGACAGCTGGAGCCTGTGGCTGATGATCACTGCGCGGCCGCGGCCTCAGCCGTGCAAGGTCAGGTGGAGGCCCTGCTGAAGAAGTTCCGCGGCTTTGCCTCCGCACCGTTGTCCGGTGAGACCGCCGATCCTGCGGCTGGTGGTGCAGGTGAAGACGTCGTTACCCAAGGAGGGACACCTTCTGCAGGCGGTGGCGGTGTCCAGGGGTGACCTGCGGCTACTCTTCTGTTTTGTTCCTGTAATGTTCATCAGGCCTCGTGGAGGCGTTAAACTTTCGTTTGATATTGTGAGGACAATATGTTTTGTAATATTTGCTTTGAGGTTTTGTGATTTTCTTCTTATTTGCTTTGTGTTCTGCGACGGCAGAGCCCGGCCCCGCGCATACCTCAACCGCCATTGGGCCGACCGGAGACCAGGACGAACCAAGGAGTGAGGGGCTACGTGACCAGTTTGGCTCCTGAGTCGCGATGCTCAGGAGTCCTCTCTTGACGCGCAAACAACTAATAGGGAGGAGACGCAAGGATAAGTAAGTGTTCTACGTCGGCAGAGCCCGGCCGCGCGCATACCTCAACCGCCATTGAACCGACCGAAGACCAGGATGGACCAAGGAGTGAGGGGCTACGTGACCAGTTAGGCTCCTGAGTCGCGATGCTCAGGAGTCCCCCTTGACACGCAAACAATCTCCATACCTGCCCTCGCCGAGGCCTCGGGAGGAACGTGTGACGACCAGGTCCGGGAGACCTGGTTAGGTGGCGTGCTTGGGGCGTGGCTTGAGCACAGCCCCCGCGCCCAGCCCCCTCGTGCGGCTCTCCCGAGGGGAGGCGTTGCGATGAGGCCAGACGCTGAGCTCTGGGCTCCCTGAGGTTGGTACGGCCGTGAGGCCGCCCTCCGTTGTTTATCACCAGCGCGGAGCGTAGTGCTTCTGCTTGTGCACGGGCATAGCCGCTCCTCGGCAGTGTCGACGGCCAGTGCGGAGCATGGTGCTTCCACTTGTGCGTGGGAGGGGGCCCCTCCAGGAGGAGCCCCCGGGGCGTGTAAAGCCCCGCCCTGACACGTGGCTTGCACGGCAGGGCTGCGAGGTGTATATGGGCACTCGTAAGCCAGCGTGGGACTCACGAGGCCCTACCTCAAGACGGGTTGCGCCTGGTCTTGGGTCTTTGATGGTTGTGTGTTCATGCGAGATGGTTAGGTACGAGCGCTCTACATCCTCAGGTCCTGGCCCTCGAGCGAGCTCAGCCGCCGCTGGTATGCCAGGTCGCGATGCCGTGGTCAAGGCCAGGGGGTGAGGGCTGGAGAGCTAGTAAGAGCTCCTGAGTCGCGATGCTCAGGAGCACCCCTTTTAATGCGCAAGCGAATTGCATGAAGGAGGGGCGGACCCATGGCAAGCCGGAATCGAGTAGGTGGTAATCGGGTAGATTAAGCATGGAAGGCAAATCAACTTGGGTAAATGCAGAAAGATACATGCCACTGGGTTAGGCCCGAGCGGCTTGGGGATGATGCAGCCCGAGGGGCGCCCCCAGCAAGGTAAGCTAAAGACATAAGAAAAGGATACACGCCACAAGGACGGACCCACGCAGCCTGGGAATAATGCAGCCCGAGAGGCGCTCCCAGCTAAACGAACTTGGAAAGTGTCGCCTGGTTCTGTTGACGAAGGAGAGTCGAGGCAGCTGAAGGCATGCAACGAAGGGGTAGCTCCTCATGAGCCACCGGGGCCCTGAGCCTCGGGAGGCTCTGGGGGCTCAGGTGGTTCCTTGAGGACCGTCTCCATCTCCTCCAAGACGGCACGGTGCCTGGCCTCCTGAGCCGCCAGGATACGCCGCATGTTGCGCTAATAGGCTGACGACACGCTCGGCAGGCCAAAGGGCATGCGAACGTAGCTGTCCGGCGGACCCTCGCAGCGTCCCACGCGTGAAGGCCGGAAGAGCTCCTGAGAAGCGGCCTTTTTGAGCCCTGGAACGTCGATGCAGACGCGCAGCCCATCATCCTTGCCTGGATGGGGAGCTGTGCCTCATGAGCGGCGGTCGCCGCGCATGGCCCTTGCGTCTTGCAATTCCTGAGTGGTCTTGGTGATGAACTCCTGAGCGGTGGGCGCTCCTTGCCATGTGCCCTCTTGAGGAAAACATGCCACGAAGCACGCCTCCAAGTGGTGCCCAAGCGCCTCCCTCGTGATGTTGGCAAGGTCTGCGGCCCTCCAGAAGAGAGCCCCCGAGCCCTGCCGGAGGAGGGCGCCGGGCGCGCCTTCCTATGCAATGGAGGGAGGCGCCCCTAGAGCGGGCGCTGATCCTGACGAGGTTCCAGTCGCGACGCCACCCTCCTAAGGACCGGCACGGCGCTGGTGCTTCTTCTTGGGGATGGCCTCCAGAGGGCCCTCACTTTTGCTGTTGGGTCACCGATCGCCGCAGCTTGGAAGGCGCACTCGAGGGAGCACATCGCATCTCTCTCTTCACATGGGACCGTGATGATTCCGCCGCTTCCCGGCATCTTGAGGACGTTGTAGCCGTGGTGGGTGTAACACCGCTGATGTGACTTTCCATATTTGTAACTCCAAGTCTTGCAATTTTCGGCTATGTGTTATGATATTCCCTCCGTGGTTGGGTTCTGACTTTGTTTTACATTTTGTCCATGTCATGCATTTCATATCATGTCATCATGTGCATCTTATTTGCATACGTGTTCGTCTCATGCGTCCGAGCATTTTTCCTGTTGTCCGTTTTGCAATCCGACACTCCCACATGCACCGGCGCACCCCTCTTGTCTCTTTTCGAGAGCGGGTGTTAAACGTTCTCGGAGTGGACTGAGTCTTGCCAAGTGGCCTTGGTATACCACCGGTAGACCACCTATCAAGTTTCGTTCCATTTGGAGGTCGTTTGATGCTCCAACGGTTAACCAGGTAACCGCAAAGGCCTCTTGTGTGTTGCAGCCCAACACCCCTCCAAAACAGCACAATAACCCATCTAAGTCACTTCCATGCTCTCCGTTGTTGGATCACGATCGTGTGGGCGAAAACCGCACCCCATTTGGAGTCTCCTAGCTCCCTCTACTTATAAATATGTGCACCCCTCCTCCAAATCTGGGTCCAAAACCCTAGCACCGCTCCCCTCGCGCCGCCGGACACGTCCGACCCGAGACGGATGAAACCGCTGTCGCGCCTGCACCAGTCAGGCGGCGCCACGTGGTTCGTCAGAGGTATTAAAAAACCTTCTTTTTGGTCTTTTCTTTCTTGCCGCCACTTTAACAGGTGCCACTGCAATGAGAGCGTAAGTTGCGGAGTTTTTTCTGGATTTTTTTTGGTGCGCTCTTCCTTTTTTTGGATAGAAAGAAGGGTTCCCCCGCCACCGCCCGCCGCCGTCGGCCCGCCAGGCCCG